>NW_006239134.1:279152-294351 GCF_000226075.1 Solanum tuberosum | reverse complement strand
GGATGGCTAAGAGGTTTTGAAGTAGCTAGAGCCGGAAGGGAAAGCCTAAAGATAACTCATCTACAATATGCTGATGATACCCTGATATTCTGTGATGCTGAAGAGGACCACCTCAAAATTTTGAGACTAATTCTAGTCTTGTTTGAAGAAATGTCTGGACTTCATGTTAACTGGAGCAAAAGCTTCTTGTATCCAGTTAATGAAGTGCCAAATATGGAAAATTTGAAGTTAATTCTTGGTGGTGAAGTGGGTGCTCTTTCAACTACTTATTTGGGTATGCCTTTAGGGGCAAAATCCACGTCTTTGGAAATTTGGAATGGGGTGATTGAGAAGTGTGAGATGAAACTAGCAAGGTGGAAGTCTCAGTACCTCTCACTTGGAGGAAGACTGACTTTGATCAACTCTGTGCTTGATGCACTTCCAACATATATGATGTCTTTATTTCCTATTCCTCCAGGTGTCATTAATAGGTTGGATAGCATCAGGAGAGTTTTTGTGGCAAGGAAACAAGGAAAGGAAGGGGTACCACTTAGTCAAATGGAAAAAAAGTGATCAATGATAAGAGAGTTGGGGTTTAGGGATCAAGAACCTTAAGAATCAAAGCAATGCTTTGAGAATGAAGTGGCTTTGGAGGTATTCCAACGATGATCAGAATTTATGGGGCTCAGTCATAAAAGCTAACTAGGAAGAAAGTGACAATTGGATGACAAAGGAAGTTACCACTCCCCTATGGTGTTAGTTTATGGAAATCCATCCGATCACTATGGGATGAATTCAAACAAAACACCAAGATTAAAGTGGTAGATGGTGCTAAAACTAGATTCTGGAAGGAGGATTGGCAGGAAGCAGGAAATCTGGAGACACTTTACCCGGACATACATACTCTAGTTCTTCAGCAACAAAATACAATAGCTGAACTATGGACACCTCATGGGTGGAATATTATATTTAGAAGGCACCTCAATGATTGGGCAATTCCAAAAGTTACAGAATTCTTCAGCGTCATTGAACAGTTTAGTGGCTTGGAGACAGGGAAAGACAGATTACAGTGGTTGGGATTAAATGCTCTCAGGCACTTTTCCCAAAAACTCTCTCTCCTACTTCCTAGGAGAGAGAGAACCCTCTTTTCGGTAGGTCACCTGAGAACTGCCTTCCTAACTCTCCTTCCTCTATATCCGGTGATCTCTTTCGATCATTGGAACACCTTCTCGCTTCTTCTTTCTCTCTCTTTCTTTCCACTCTCTTTCATCCTCAGCCAAGCATTTGATGGACGACATCATTTACTTCGCGGTGGGATTCAAATCATACGATATTGCAAGAACCTCAGGTACAACAGGAGATTGGTATGACTAGACAGAAAGAAACAGGAAGTCTGTGACAAGAACAACATTCAATGGCAAAGATATGGAATGGATTTCTTGGACCTTGCGAGAAGCTTCCAAATCAAAGGGGAACTCAGTTAGAAGATGGAAGAAAAAGATGCCTTTTCAGAAATCTATTGCGCTAGGAATTTTAACAAGTTTGGCAGATATATAAGCTTGATAAACGTCAGAGGTAGAAGAAGGGTAGTCATCATTATACCGGAGCTAAATTTTAACTCAGGCTGGAAAGGAATTGCAGAGAAAGTTGGGAGATTCATTAGTAGTCACAAACGCAGGGGGAACTCAGAGAAGCATAGACTGATTGACAACAACATTTCCTATGCGAA
Organism: Solanum tuberosum; assembly: GCF_000226075.1. NCBI lineage: Eukaryota > Viridiplantae > Streptophyta > Magnoliopsida > Solanales > Solanaceae > Solanum > Solanum tuberosum. Next base: position 292,643 of record NW_006239134.1, on the reverse strand, counting down.
TATGCTAAGAAGCACTAAATGGGGGAATGAGAGGAGGAAAAACACGCAAACAGCGAACATGGTTAAAAGGGGGGACAAAATTTGCATTTATGAGGACTTAAATTCCCAGAGTGTATGTATTAAAGAAGAGTTTGGTGGGAAAATTTATGGTTAGTAAAGGTGAGACTCCAAATCTTACAGAGGTTAGGAAATGGGCAAATAATCTCTGGAAGCAGATTCATGGTCTCAATATTTACGAAATGGGGGAGGGAATTTTCCTATTCGAATTTGCATCCAAAACCACTGCAGAACAAGTGGTAGAAGGTGACTGGTGTGGAAGAATTTTTCGGTCAAAATGCAGTGGTGGAGTCAGACAATAGGTACATCGGCGGATTATGGCCGACCCAAATCTACTTGGGTTAGAGTGGTAGGTCTGCCGTTGCATCTCTGGGCACAAAAAACATTCAAAGCCATCGGTGATTTTTGTGGAGGTTGGGTTGAAACGGAAGAGGAGACGCACCTCCGTAACCATCTCAAATGGGCGAGAATCAAAATTAATGGTGATGGCTCTTGCGTGTCGAAGGAAGTGACGATTGAAGACAGCTCTTTCCAATACACGATGCAATTATGGATTGAAGCTCCAGTGAGAGTGGCTGCCGGAGAAGATGGAATTCAAATCCAGCCTCAATGGTTTTTACCCAGCAGTCAACCAGTCGTGGACCAGTGGTTTTGGTAGAGAACTATGTTTTAGTAAGAGAGGGGACAGATAAAGCTGCCCAGCCACGTGCTAGGGCTGAGACACGTGGGGTAGCTGCCAAAATCCCAGATTCGAATTTGGGCTTGAAAGTATTGTGCAATACAGACCTAGGCCCAAAACCTAATGTGGGTCTTTTAATGAATGGCCTTTCTAGCCCAATTAATTCAGTAAAGCAAAAAGAAGGGGCACATGATGAGCATGTGGGGATTAATGAAGGGCTAAGTGGACTTAAAACATTGGCTATGCAATTCTTAAAAGCCTACGATGCCTGGGAAATTTCTTTGATGGAAAAAAGCAGTGAACCCAACGCAAAGAACACTCCGGGAGAAGTCGCAGATATGCATCTAAAAGAAACTGAGCAAGTCAGGTCAGATGAAAGCGAGGGTAAGCAATCACATGAAAAAGGAGAGAGTTCGAAGGGATGGGAAAGTAACAGTGATGAACACAACATGCAAATACAACAAATTCTTGATGTTGAGCCAGTAACATCGAATATGCCTTGGAACCACAATGAAGAGGAGATTAGGGCATCCAACTGGGTTAACCAGCATATCCTGGAACTAAGTGCCACTTATGGAGTGGCTTTTGAAGGCTTCAGAGAAGAAACCTTTGCATTACTGAAGAGGTTGGATGAAAGAAAAACTGTTATGGAAATTAAGAAGGTAGGAAGTACAACTGCAACACCCAGACCTCGAGGAATTGGAAAATATGAATTGAAAAATTTGCAGTCCAGTTTAAACCAGCAGGTGGAGGGTTCCAGAACCAAAGGGAGAGTCCTTAGCTTAGCCTTTAAATGAAGGTAAAATTACTTTCATGGACTGTAAGGGGGATTAACAATAGTTCTACCAGAAATATTGTTAAGAGTGCTTTGCTGAAGTGGAAAGCAGATGTTTATTGCCTTCAAGAAACAAAGATAAGTAGGGAGGTAGAGAGTATTGCCAAACAATTATGGGCTAGCAGATGGATGAGGTGTGGTTACTTAGAAGCTGATGGTAGTAAAGGGGGAATCCTAATCATGTGGGATTGTAGAATATGGAAAGGAAGCTTAGGAGAGACGGGGCAATTCTCAATCACCTATAGATTTGATGCAGTCCAAACTACTTTTAGTTGGTATCTCACTGGTGTATATGCCCCTCAGAGTAGGAATGAGAAATTGGAGTGTTGGGAAGAGGTGGCAGCAGTCAAAGAATTGTGTGAAGGTCCATGAGTCACATGTGGAGACTTTAACACGGTTAGAGTCATGGCAGAACGAAGAGGATGCAATAGGATCACAAATGTGATGAAAGATTTTGCCAAATGGATTGAGGACGTGGAATTACATGATCCTCAACTAATTGGTGGGAACTTTACATGGTTCAGAGGGGGAAACCATGACAGTGCAGCTTGGTTAGACAGATTCTTATATTCAATGGAATGGGAAGAGACCTTCAAAAATATAAGGCAGACGATAATGCCTAGAGTGACATCTGACCATAGCCCTATTATGCTATGCTGTGGGGACTGGGGTCAGAATAAGTCCTATTTCAAGTTCGAGAATTGGTGGCTCAAAGTGGATGGTTTTGAGGGGCTTGTGCATAGTTGGTGGAGTGAGTTTGTAGAGGAAGGTTTCCCTGATTACAAGCTCAGTATGAAACTGAAGTTGTTGAAACATAAACTCAGAGAATGGAGTAAGCAAGTGGGTGGGGACCTAGGCACTAAGAAAAACAAGTTGTTATCTGAATTAACTGATATTGATCTGGCACAAGATTCAAGACAGCTGACAGAGGATGAGCTAATGGTGAGGGCTACAATTTTGGTAGAATTGGAAGAACTAGCAAAAATTGAGGAGTCTAGGTGGAGACAGAAATCCAGGATTTTATGGCTGAAACAGGGAGACAACAATACTAGGTTTTTCCAGAGGATGGCTACTGCTCACAAAAGATATAATAATATAGACAGACTGATAATCAGAGGAGAGGAGGTCAAAGAGCCAGAAGTCATTAAGGTGAATATGATTGAGTTTTATAAAAAACTCTATACTGAAACAGAGTTATGGAGGCCCTCTTTCGAGTATGTAAACTGCCCTAGAATCTCCCAAGAGGAACAAGACTGGTTGCAAAGGCCTTTCAGCGAAGATGAAGTGTTAAATATAATCAAACAATGTGATGGTGACAAGGCACCTGGACCTGATGGATTCACCATGAGTTTCTTCAAAGTGTGTTGGGAGACTTTGAAGGAGGACTTGATGCAGACAATCCACAATTTCCACCAGAAGGAAACGTTTGAGAAATCATTCAATGCCACTTTTGTAGCTTTAATTCCTAAAAAGCATGGAGCAGAAGAGTTGAAGGATTTCAGACCAATAAGTTTGATTGGTGGAGTATACAAAATCATAACCAAGCTTCTCACAGAGAGAATGAAGAAGGTCATGGGGGTTTTGGTAGATGAGCACCAAATGGCTTTTCTTAAAGGAAGGCAGATAATGGATGCATCATTGCTAGCAAATGAACTAGTGGACAGTAGGGTGAAGCAGAATCTACCAGGAGTCTTACACAAACTGGACATTGAGAAGGCCTACGACCATGTAAATTGGTCCTTCCTTTCAAAGATTCTGAGAGATATGGACTTCAGAAACAAATGGATCAACTGGATTAAGGTCTGTATATCTACTGTGAAGTTCTCCCTTATCACTAATGGCAATCCTGAAGGGTTTTTTCAGTCACAAAGAGGTTTGAGACAAGGTGACCCCATGTCACCATTCCTATTTATCTTAGCTATGGAGGGTCTCAACTCCATGATCAGGAAAGCAAGTGAAAATGGGTGGTTGCAAGGTTTCAGTGCAAATGCAAATAGGGGAGATGCTATGGAGATCTCACACCTGCTTTATGCAGATGACTCCTTGGTCTTCTGTGGAGCTGAAGTTAATCATATAAGACACTTGAGGGCCATCTTAACCATCTTTGAGGGAATATCAGGACTACATGTCAATTGGCATAAAAGTTGTTTATACCCAGTTAATCAGGTTGCTAATATGCAGGTGCTAGCTGAGAACCTAGGATGTCAGGTGGCCTCCCTCCCAACAAAGTACCTTGGAATGCCCCTTGGTGCTAAGAACAAAGAGGTGGAAGTTTGGAATGAAGTACTGGAAAGATGTGAGAAGAAGCTGTCAAGGTGGAAAAGCCAGTATCTATCCTTGGGAGGCAGAATAACTCTTATCAAATCTGTGATGGATGCACTTCCTACTTATATGATGAGCCTATTCCCAATACCAAGAAGTATAGAGAAGAAAATCAACAAATCAAGAAGAGTCTTCCTGTGGCAAGGAAATAAAGAGAAGCTTGGGTATAATCTGGTTAAATGGGATGTAGTGACACTCAACAAAATGCAGGGTGGTTTGGGTATAAAGAAGTTGAATATGCAAAATGTCAGCTTGTTGAAGAAATGGCTATGGAGGTTCTGTAGTGAAGATCTGGCTTTGTGGAGGAGATTCATATCACATAAATATGGTCTCCAAAACAATTGGATCACTGAAGAAGCAAATGGTACCTTTGGATGCTCTGTCTGGAAGACAATCAGAAGACTGTGGCCATCCTTTATCCCCAATCTATCCTTTAGGATTGGGAATGGGGTGAAAACCAGTTTCTGGAATGAACTTTGGTTAGGGGAAGAGAATTTGAGATCATGTTCCCAGATCTTTATATATTGAGCCTACAACAGATGGACATTGTGGCACAAGTGTGGAGCCCTCAAGGTTGGGATTTGATCTTTAGGAGGGCTATAATGACTGGGAGGTTGATAGAGCAGCAGGATTATTACACACACTAAATGCATTTCCAGGTGTCACTGAAAGTCCTGATACTCCAATCTGGAAAATGCACAAGAAAGGGATTTTTTCTGTGAAGTCTTGTTACTGGAGCTTAAACTCTAATCAGGCTATGGAAATGGAATGGCCTTGGAAACTAATTTGGAAAATCAAGATCCCTCACAAGGTTTCAGGTTTCACTTGGTTGGCAATCAGGAAAGCATGTCTATAACCCATGAAGTGTTACAAAGAAGAGGTATACAGATTTGCTCAAGGTGTTTCATGTGTGGGGAAGAGGCAGAAGTTAATAGTCACTTATTCTTACACTGCAGAACAGCTGCAAATCTGTGGAGCATGTTCTTATGTATACTTGGAGTTAACTGGGTAATGCCCAAGACTACTTTAGAGTTGTTGAGACAGTGGGAAGGAGTGGGCAGAAGAAGAAGATCCAAAGAGGACTGGTGGAAATGCATCCCAGCCTGCATCTGGTGGACATTGTGGAAGGAAAGAAATGAAAGATCACATGATGGGAAACTTAACAGCACTCAGAAAATCAAGATGAATAGCTTGAGCCTGCTGTATTTTTGGTGTAAACAGGATTTGGTGGGGGAGGTAGATAGCTTAGTGGATTTTAATGCTCAATTGTAAAGTTTTGGCTGTTTTTTAGCTTTTGAAATTACCCCCTGGGGGATGTAAATCCCACCTCATCAGGCTTTGCTGATGAGTTTTGATGTGAATATAAAGTTACCTTATCAAAAAAAACAGTACTGGGACTTTTAAAGTAAGTGCAGCATGTAGGAAGTTGAACCACCCAATTATGCAGGCATCCAAATGGCCCTTGAAACACATTTGGAAGGCCAAGATCCCACACAAAGTGGCCTGTTTTGTGTGGTTACTGGCTAAGGAAGTGGTGTTGACACAGGAGAATTTGATGAAGAGGGGGATTACACTGTGTTCAAGATGTTTTTTTGTGGGGAAACTGCAGAAACAGTCAATCACTTGTTCATCCAGTGCAAGGTCACTGGCCAATTGTGGAGTCTATTCCTAAGGCTCAAAAACATCTCATGGATCATGCATGGTAGAATTGCAGAGGCCTTATACAGTTGGGAAGAAGCAGGATTACAAGCAAAGAACAGAAGCAACTGGAGAATCATTCCTGCTACTATTTGGTGGACTGTCTGGAAAGAGAGAAATCTTAGAGTTTTTGAGAATAGGGAGAGCAACATGCAGCAAGTAAAATTGAGGTGTATTCTAACTTTGTGTTTTTGGTGTAATCAGATCTACTATAATGACACTGTCTCTATCATTGATGTTTTAGACTCATTATAGGGATAGGACAGTGCCTTTAGAGTTCATTATGTAAATATGGTTTCAGTACAACCCATGTACTGATTTAAAGAAATAGAAACAGTTACCAATCTCAAAAAAAATCAGGAGGAATTTCCTTTGGGAAGGAAGCAGTAGCACTCACAAATTCCATGTGATAAAATGGGAGAGAGTCACACAACCAAAATGCAAGGGTGGTCTGGGAGTTAGAGATTTAGTCTTTCATAACTAGTGCCTTCTTATGAAATGGCTTTGGAGGTATGGTGCTGGGGATTCAAGCCTCTGGAAGGAGGTGTGGAACCAAGCTGGAGAGAGATATCTGGAGCACAAAAAGCTCTAATGCTCCATATTGTGTTGGTCCCTGGAAACTCATTACCAATCTGGGACCTGAATTCTTCCAAAACACCTACTTTAGACCTGGCAATGGAGCACATACTAGATTTTGGAAGAACAAGTGGCTCAATGGCACTATATTTGTGGAGAAGTTTCCTTCTATGTATCAGATTGCTGTGGATAAAAACTCCACCATAGCACAAAACAGAAATGGAAATAACTGGGCTATTCTACTTAGAAGAGCAATTAATGATTGGGAAATGCACAGCTTGATAGAACTGCTTGCAGAAGTGGAAGAGTACAACATTGATGAGAACAAAACAGATGCTATGTGTTGGGGAAGCAAGGGGAGATTCACAGTGAAAGAATGCTACAGACAGCAATGGTACTCATTACCAGGTAGTTGCTAGTTGGCCTTGGGAAATTGATATGGAAGATAAAGTTACCTCCTAAGGTTATTTGTTTTAATTGGACTGCCCTGAATGAAGCATGTTTGACTCAAGACAATCTCAACTGGAAGAGTGTCCAGTTAGTAAACAGGTGCTATCTATGTTTGGAAAAGAGGGAAACTATAAACCATTTGCTATTGCTCTGCACAGTAGCCACAGATCTTTGAAGCAGAATTTTCTGTTAAAATGGGTCATGCCACAGACCCTAAAAGAGGCACACTGGAACCGGAGCTTGTGGAGGGTTGATAAAGCCATCAAAAGGATTTGGAGGATGATCCCTGCTGCTATATTCTGATTTCTGGTCCATATGGAATGAGAGGAATAGGAGGTGTTTTGATGGAATCTCAACTCCAAATCACTCCCTCAAAACAAAGTGCTTAGTTAATCTTTTTTGCTGGACTAGTATGACTACTGTAATTAGCACTGATCAGTCGTTTGATTTTGTTAGCTACCTTGTCTTAGATTGACAAGGGATTCATTAGTTCTTTTGTTGATGCCTTTTCCTTTCCTTGTAACTATGCATCTACTAGATGCTCTTTTGTGAATGAAACATCTTACTTTATTAAAAAAAAAAACATGATTTTTTGATACTTTTGGCACATTCTTGTTATGGTGAAACAATCTCTTATTTCTTTCACTCCAAAGAGGCTGAAAGAGACATAATGTTGTTGTTCTCTAAACTGCCTTCCTCTTGATGAATTCTACATTGCTTCACCTACCTTACTTCGTTGCACCCAAGAATGTTAAGCATAGAGAAGATCAAGGTCCATAAGTGTGTAAAGTTGAAGTGCGATAGGAGTGTCTTCCTATACTTCTTACAAGAAATAGTAGCTCTCAACAATTTGCATCCTCTTCTTCATATTATCCACGTTGAAGGTTGCTTCTCACATTGCGCATGAGGTGGAAAAAACTACTTTTTTGGAGCCTTGGCCTTTTCCAATTTTTTTCCTGATATACACATTCTTTCCTCCTACTGAATTCTATATTTATACAGATGTCACTGTGTATTTTTTCCCCACATTTCCTTTTAAATTTTTTATTGCTGACAAATCGCTTTTGTTCTCAGGTTTTTTTGTGATAGGTTCATTCTTCCTGAAAGAAATATAGTTACTTTTTAATAGATTGGGGAGACCTTGTTAACGATCAAATTATGTTATGTTCTCTCTATTCCTCCACGAATAAAGTGTATCTCCGAGGAACAGAAGTGGTTTAATGAGCAGAACTGGAAATAAAAAGGATGTTCCTATCCTGTATGATAATTGTGCTTCTATTATTATGAAAAGAAAAATGAGGCCACCTGCCCATTTGAATTCTGAGAAAATAAAGGAGTAGGGCTGTGCTGAAATAGTTTCAGTTTCGGTGATGGACCTAGGTAGTTATGGTCTTTTGTATAAGTTGTTAAAAACACACTACGAACTTGCTAAAACTTGAACTATCTGTATTTCACGCATAAGTAAAGTAGGAGAAGAGTAATTAGGTATTTCTGTAAGGACAGAGTCTTGTGGAATGGTTGTCTCAACATGAAAAATGGAACTCCAATATTTCCTTACAACTACTATTAGTTTAAACAGTTCTCCCTCCAGCATGTATATATGCAACAGTAGAGATTTGAAAGTAGCAAGTATACTGAGTAACACGTTTGCGTTATCGATAGTGGTCCAAGTTGGACATACTCTTCATTCGTGGGGCAGCACCTGTGTTGTCATGACGCCACTAGTATGGGCGTGGGATACATACTGGATTTGGTCAATCAATATTGGGTTGGATACTTTGACCTTAAACCACAGAGAAATCAGAGATAAAATTTAGCATTTTGATATCTCAAGACAAAAGCTATGGTAGATATTTAGAGGACTACCTACAACTTGAGGATAAAAATGACATCCATTTGAGGTCATATGTGGATCATACATGTTGAGGATTTCTTTTCGTGAAGGATTTATTTATTTTCTTAAAAAGGAATGTTGAGGCTTTTTATGATTACCAGAAAAGGTCTAAAGATTGTCCATTCTTATCTTGGCCTGCGCATGAGTTGCGTGATTCCTACCCTAAGTTTTGACAAAATGTTGTACCAATTTCCATAAATAAAGAGGGGATTGCTTGGTCATGTGGAATATTACTAATAATCTAGAAATCTTGTCCTTGCAACATGCATAGATATGGGTTGAATATTCTTCAGATGTATTACAGAGCACTACTTATTTTTCGAAAGTTGGAATCTGAAGATTATATTTATCGCTACATGAATATTTAGTGAGATTAAATAATTTTTGTTGAAGAGGAGCCTTGGTGTAATAATAAAAGTTGTTGCGGTGTACCATGAAGTTCAGGGCTCAGCCCGTGGAAACAACTGCATAAGATAAATCTATTATGATTCGGTCTTTCCTCTGACTTTGTGCATAGTGGGAGCTTAGTGTACTTGATTGTCCTCTTTAATAAATACTCATTCTATTCCATTTTATATGACATTGTTTTCTTTTTAGTTTGTTTCTAGTAATCTGACCCATTTCTATATTTGAAAGCTCTTTAATGATAAACTTTTTGTTTTATCCATCATGACATGCTCTTATAGCCATAAAAATGCCATGACATGTTTAAGACCACAAATCCGAAGGGTACTTTTGGTATGTGCCAAAAGTCGGTCTTTCTTTCTAAAATTTTGTGTTCAATCAAACAACTTTCTATTAAATGAAATGGAGTACTTATTTCTTGACATTCTTGGCTAGTAACGTAAATTCTAGCATAAAGTTGAGGAGTGGTAGGGCTTGGCTTGTGAATTACCATTCTAGCTTAAAGTTAAGTAGTGGTAGGGCTTGGCTTGTGAATTTCCTAACATTAGAACCTTAAAAATAGTTCAATTTCAATGAATTAGATTAAAAACTCAGATCATTAATTTCAGCCAGAATTACTGGGTGATGGTCATATTCTTATCCTAGTATGTTTCTAGCAATTTAAAATGACCTTTAGATCTTTGAGAAAAACACAGTACTTTAGATATTTGCCATTATTATACTCCCTCTATTCCATATTAACTGAATTTTTGGGGCTTTTTTCATTGTTCAAAATAATTGAATTGTTCAAAGTTCAAGATGGATGTTTGAACTTCTTTCCATATTTGCCCTTTCCTTTAATGAAGTTTGATATTCTCTAGGAGACAAATTACACTACTTATAAAGTTACATTTATGATTTCACAAAGGACAATAGTGGAAAGTATGGTTTAAATTATGATTTTGAATGTTTTTCTTATTAAATGTGCATTGCCTCACAAATTTAATTAAACATGGAATAGGGGGAGTATTAGGGTGTGAGAATTGAGAGTTTATTTGTCTGTTGTGACCTTGTATTGAAAGATATGCTAGGATGCTAGATCTCTTTAATTCACATCTGACTGTATGATGGAGTTTCGCATAGACTCATTATATTCTGCTGCATCTCAGGTGGCTATTCCTGTTGTTCCAACCATCCGTGTTCTTGTTACTTTTACCAAGTTTGAGGAGCTCCAGCCAGTGGAGGAGTTCTCAACGCCTCCTTCAAGCCCTGCACATTTCCAAGATGCTAAATCAAAGCAATCTGATGGCTCTGCATCATGGATTTCATGGATGAGGGGAAGTCACGGTGGCCAATCTAGCGACAGTGAAAGCCACAGCTTCCGTGAAGAGATTAACCCTTTCCACATACCTTCTGATTATGCTTGGGTTGATGCAAATGAGAAAAAACGCCGAATGAAAGCCAAGAAAGCAAAGAGCAGGAAACAAAAGAAGCATGTCACCACGAAATTCAGATATTGGACGCCAGGCCACTGACGATGTTGAAGAATAACAATGACCAAGAGATTTAGTGTATTGCTTCCACAAGAAGAGGTAAAGCTGCTTTTTCCCATCTCAGCTCTTCCAATGGTCTAGCTAGTGTTGGTTGAGTTGCCTCATTATTGTATGAGAAGATATATATCTTCTGTTATCTTATTTGATTCTAAGATCTGAAAATCATTTTGTTTATTCCGTAGTGTCTTCAGCCTGTTTATCGTCTTTGCTGCTTCAAATGTATCTATATTCAATAGGTTTTCTCAAATGGACTTGTTTGTCAATCTAAGAACATTAGGCAGAGATTTGACTTGAAAACTTGTAGAGGATAGAGTTTGTGTACCCCTCCCAGTCATTTTTAGATTGTTTATTTTATTCATTCTTAATAGACTCTTGCTAGATAAGAGTAATCTTAAACAGATGAAATTTGTAGAAAGGTTTACTTAGGGCCTGTTTGGAAGGACACTCTGGTAATTGGATTTGGTGTAATTACACTGTCTTGTCCTGTTTGGAAGGACATGTAATTACTTGGTCTGTATGTAATTGGTGTAATTGGCAGGAGGTAATTACACTCTACAATTCACAGGTAGAGGCTGTGAATTACTGGTAATTACATGGTGTAATTACCACCTGATTACTTTTTAATTTCTTTTTTAATTTCTATTTTTATTTTTTGTTTTAATTTTTTTTACTTCTATTATTATAAGTTTTTTATTTTATTATTATTCTAAAAAATTGTAAAAGTTTATTTTTTATTTTATATTATTATATTTCATTTTCTTCTTGTTCTCAACATTACTTTACGTGATTCTAAGTAATTTTCTCGTATTATCTATTTCTTTATGCCGTGCTTATTTTCTCATTAGCATAATTTTATTAGTATTCTAATTTTTAAATTAAAATAGAATTTTATTGTTAAGTAAGGTTATAGACTTACGTTTTCTTTATTAAGAAAAAATAAAATAAATCATATTTATTGCTATGTTGAAATTTGTTATAAGAGTATTATGTTAAATTTTTGTTTTGAATTATAACCTATGTTATATTTTCAGTTTCAATTTGTTTAGTAATATTGAATTTACATTGCACGTCATTTTTTAATTAGACTTTGATTAGATTATATTTTTTGTCTAAACATTTTAATAATTTATGACATTTTTATTTATATATTATTCTTTTTTATCAAACATGCATTACACGATGTTCGTAGAAACTTCATACTTTTTAGTTGTTACGATCAATTCAATTGAAATATATTAATTTTGAAAAAAATAAAAAATCAATTATTTTTTCATAATATTAGTTACAGAAAATATGTTTATTAATTAATATATTTTCAAAAAAGAATATATATCTTAAATATTTAATTTAATGTCATTTATAAAGTTTCTTATTTGTCTAGTATAAATTTTAAATAATTAATTTTTATTTTTAAAATTTATTATAATTTTATGATTGCAATTGTGCATCCAAACAGAACATGTGTAATATTACTGTGGCATCCAAACAGGACACTGTGGCAACCAAACATGTCAGTGTAAATACTAGATAGTGTAATTACTAGGTTGGTAATTACTACCCTAGTAATTACACCAATTCCAATTACCTGGAAACCTCAAATTTCTTGATACCTTTGTTTATATGGTTTGATGAGGTGCTGGAATTTATCAGTGGATTGTGAGCAGATTTCATATGACTGACTGGCTTGACATAAAATCAAGCCGAGTCAGTCATATCCTCTACTGGTAAGTCCTGAAGGTGAATCATAAAAACGACAACAGAAACATGGCGTTGGGTTCTAATGTGTGTTGCTACTTCTGCTCTTCATATTCTTATATTATTTTTTTATAATATAGTTATGTAAAAATTTCAGGGTATGCATCCATTTAACATGTACCCATTTAAAAAAAATAAAAATAGAACTGACACCTAATATAAGGCAACTTCATGCAAAGCTTTGCTTCACTTTTTCTAAGTTGTTGCATAATAGTATGTTTTCTGATTTATAGTAATTGAAATATAATGCTTTGAAGAAGTGAGTCTTGAAATCCAATACAAAAAATGAGTTAAAATCATATGGGTCTTGAAAGTAGTGCCAAATCATTGTTATTACAAAATGAGTTTGTTAGATTTGTGGCATTGAAAAATTTATGTTTGAAGGTTGTATTTTATGATGCATGAAATTTGTGCTTTAATTTTAAGCTTAATTTGGAGTAAATCCGAGAGTTAAATTATTAAAATTTAAAGAACAATTTTTTTATTTCACGCCAATTATTATTTTTAGCTACACTTGATTGAGAAGGTTTTACACTTGATTTTTGTGCCAAATGATATAATCAGTTTGATAAAAATATAATTGTTTGAGGTTATGAATTTATTTGAAGAATACTTGTGTCTAGGTTGATCACCCAGGTGTGTTTTGTACGAAAGGAAAATGTAAAACAAGTGAATTTCTGATTTATTTTTTCATAATTGGTTGGTGAATAAAATATATTTTTAGTGTTTGGTTTGTGAATGAAAAACATTTTAAAGATAATATCTTTTATTTTTACTAGAGACTAGAAAATATTTTGATCCGGAAATCAATCTCGATAATCGATCTAGGACATGACTCCGACATGCAAACTAGGACACAACCCTGACGACAGATCTGAAATTTGTCCCTGAGATCTGACTCGAAACCTGAATACTATCCATCAATTCGGGTTTTGACTTCAATACTAGAATCAAGACCCGACTTTCCAATTCGGATCCAATCCCGACAACCAACAATCGTTGCGAGACCCAAAATTTGACTTTCAAATTGAAATTTTGATCCCAACTTTCCAATTGGAATTCAATCACCCCGACTCGGGACCTAACTTTTAAACTGAGACATAATTTTTTTTAAAAAAATAAAATCTTAAATTTCTTTTGTGTGTGGGGGTTGGGGGGCTAGTCGGGGGGTCGGGTTAGCGGGGGATAAAAAGAATAATTTTTTAAAATTTTGAAAATATTTTTCAAAAATAAACTTTCAATTATTGGTTTTTTTTTGGGAGGGGTGTGTGTGAGGGGTCGGGTAGGG
>NW_006239134.1:267221-275000 GCF_000226075.1 Solanum tuberosum | reverse complement strand
GGTTGGAGGAGAATTTTGGAAAATGTTTTCCTTAACTTTGAAAGGGAAGTCATTTCCCTTAAATTTGAGAAAAATAAGTTGATTTGAAAAATATTTAAGCCTACCAAACATGAACGAATTGAAAAATATTTTTCAAAAAATATTTCCTTTGTGCCAAACACACTGTTGTTTCTATTTATGTCATTGTGGTATAGTGCTCCTGATACAAAGAAAAAATTTCACATGATTTTGATTAAGCTTTAATGTATTTTACTTTGATATTTCATTTTACTATTTAACTTATTTAAATGCTTCCTTCTTATATTGATTTCTTTGAATCTTGTCTCATTTTTGGGGTAAACAATTGTATACTAGGCATGTGAAGCTTAGGCCTTTGACAATTCTATTTTTTATTTTAGAATTACGTGCTGATCATTTCGAGCTATGCGGTTAGTACAGTTTCATCTCTTTCAGTAGATACCATTTGTGAGACTCTACTTACTTCTCATGAAGCTTAGATTGTTATGTTCTTTGAGTCATCGGAGCATGTCTCGATTGACTGGCTTAATTCTTGTTATATAGATTTCATAAATGATAGCATTTCTTTTGAATTGTTACTTTTATAAACATTTCATTTAAAATAAGATGTGATTGATTTAACAATTGAAATCATGCATGATTTGCAAAACTTAAAAGATTCGAGATTTTCAAAAAGCTTTTCTCTTCATAATTCAGGTGCATGAGTAGGAATTATTAGATAAGTAGATTTGCTAAGTTGAATAGAGTTTGGGTGCCAATCACATGAATTCATAGAGTGACAATATTGTTGAGCCTTAATATAGGGCCAACACAAGCAAGTATCCGGCTAGGCTAAAAAATGTTCAATCTCTCAAATTGGTTAGTCAAAAATGTCCTTAGCCAAAAGATGCTCCTCAACAACTGCAAATGACAAACTACTCATTCTTATTGATCTTCCACTCAATGCATCAACTATCACACAATAAATGAGTTGTTGAGTCGAAAATGAGTTGAGCAAAAATGGGTAAAATACTCTATTCGATTCATATTTTAAAGGGAAAAAGGACAAATATACCCCAGAACTTTGATGAATGGTACGTCTATGCCCTTCGTTATACTTTTCGTCCATCTCAGCCCCTGCCATCCAATTATCGATGCACATATGCCCCTCTCACTAACGACACTCTCATTCTGAACACGTGGCTAAATCCTAAGAAACTACCCGGTTGACCATTGCTTTTAACCCATAAACTAAGAACCCGCCCCATAACCCAATATCCACCCGATTTGTATCTAAAATATACCCTCTAAAATCAAAATTAAAAGACCCAAATATCCTAAGTCACTTTCGTATCTCACAAACCCTAGCCTTCATCAGTAAAGTTTGTCGATTTCATAGTTTGTTGGTCGATTCCACCGTGTGTTCGTCGATTCCATCGTTTGTTCGTCAATTTTTCATCTATCTGTCGTCTCCCTTAAATCAGACCTAAAACCATGTCTGAAAGTACTTGTGATTCAATTAGTAACTCCATGATGATGACTTGTTTTTATGGTGAAATGTCTCGTTGTTTCACTTCAAGGACTCCATTGAACCCCGGATGAAGATTTTATAGATATTCTAAACCTAAGGTACGTTTTTTGTTAAATGTAAATTAATATGATTTATGCTTGTATTTTGGTGATTATGAGTTCTTCTCTGTTATTTTTATCGGATTGAAAATTGTGGATTTTGGAGATGGGAAGATAGTTCTTCAGGAAATTCTTCCATTGAAGTTAATTTACTGAAGTCTAAATTGGAAATTGCTACGTTGAAAATGGAGAATTTGAGAGAGTCGTTGAATGCAGTTAAGATTGAAAGAGACAATTTAAACAAAAAAATGGATAATTTAGAGAGTTTAAACTACTTTGAGGTGAATAAATCAAGAAATTTGAAAGCGAAAGTGTCGAAGTTGAAGATGTTGTGTATATTGTCATTTACTCTGTTTGTGGTATTTGTTGTTGCAATTTTCAAGTGATTAACTGTTGTGTAGCATGAGGAATATATGTTGTTGAATTGTAGTTTTCAAGTGTTAGTTATTTCAAGTATTTGTAGATTTCAAGTGTTAGTTATTTCAAGTATTCCAATGTATTAATGAATCTTATGTTTTGAATTGTGTTACTATATAAGAAAGATGTGTATTGAATGTAATTTTCAAGTGTTGACCATTATTTAGTGTAGCTATTTGCTTCAAACATATTGTGAATTTCTAGTTGGCTTGGAACATTATTTTGTGTCTTTTGCCATAAAGTTTCTAGTATCTAGATGTGTTATATTAGTCATTATGTTGAAGATGGATAAAGTTTCTAGTATTGCCATAAAGCTTGCTGGTGACTGACTTCAAGTGTTCTACTAACACATGTTAAATCAACTTTAAAAAGTCTTATGTTTTCCTTGTATTTAGAGAATCTGAAAATGAAATGAAAGCTTGTCTTACCATTGTTTGTGAAACGTGTGTTTTCAGGTGTTATTAAACTTGCACAAAGGCACTATTAAACTGTCAACATAAAAGTCACTAACCAATTTGCACAAAGGATAAACATATACGCTGTTAAACTTGCACTGTAACACCCCAGAAATTAGTAAGTCAAACTAGTGAGTTCTAAAGCCTTTCGTAAGAGTTTTGGAGTGTTGTATGAGGGTTAGAACTTGTAAAAGCGACTCCCGTACTTAGAATGGAGGCTAAGGGGTTAGGGCATCAAGGTACGACCCCCCAAGGACCACCCAAGGGGTCCTTGAGGAGGACCTCAAAACAGCCCAAAAAGCTGTCAAAAAAGTTTCACCTACGTTTGGCCACCTACTGGCCGTAGGTGGACCCACGCCCCGTAGGTGGGGGTCGTGGGTCAAGGCCTGTAGTGGCCTGCACTTTTTGAGTTGCAGATCTCACCTACGGAGGTGAGTGACGTCCAGTAGATCCACCTACCATCCGTAGGTGGAGGGGCGTAGGTCATGAGCAGATTTCAACTTTTAGTTTTAAGTCAAGAGTTTAGGGGTTAAGTTAGTAATTAGATAGGGCTTAGGGAGGTAGGTTAATTAGTTAAATAACCACATATAAATACCTAATAATACCCTAAACTAAGTCATTAACTCATTCATCTAAGAACCCTCAAAATACTCTCCAAAAATCCTGTCTCTAGAAGTGAAGAAGAAGAAGAAGAGATGGGAAGAGGGAAGAAACTAAGGTCGAAATGCACCATTGATTCAAGATTTGTTTAGGGCTTTGAAAATAGGTATGTTTAGTTTATTCATCTATGGGTTCTTCCCCCATAGAGCCCCCTTAGTTTCCCCCCAATTGTGAAGTCAAAAACCCAATTCTAGCTAGGGTTGATCTTACATTGTGGGTAGGGCTTAGGTATGATTCCAATCTAGTGGATATAGCTAATTATGATTGTATTGACATTGAATTGTGATATTATGATTAATTCATGTGATTTATATGGTAAACCATAGTCTATTTGATGAATGTGATATTTTGTGGGTTTATGCTATTAGAGGTGAAATTGAAGGTTCATGAGTGATCTTCCTAAATCAATGTCATGTGTAGTAATTGTTCAAAGTTAGGAACATATAATCATGAATTGAACTAGACTCTATTGTATATGATGAATCTTGACATGTAAAGTTAGAATTGAACCTTTATGATCAACTATGACTAGAATCACCTAATAATGATGAATATGATTAGAATACCTTGAAATCTAGGTATGAGTAAAGGTTGCAAGAAGTAAAGCTTGTAGTAATGAATATTGATCACTAGGGTTTGAAGGTAAATCCAATAAGATGCAACTAAGAATGTTAAAGCTTTGAGAGTAAAGTCTATATGTGAGATTAGAAGATTAAAGTATAGAATTGTGGTAGAAGGCCTATACCTACCTAATCTACATTATGAATGCTTAAGTGCACAAAGTGATAGAATCACTTGAGTTATGCTAGTATCCATGTCTAATGTAGAATTCTAGACATGCCATTATGCATGAACATGATATGACATGAAAGGTGCTCTCACATAGAATGATTCTAGGTTGAAAGGTTTTCTCACCTAAAATGAATCTAAGTCCTTGGACTCTAAGATGTGATGAGGCTTGTGGTGATTCCCCTAAATGACCTTTACATGATAGGAATGTATGGTGAGTTCCCATACTCCTAATTAATTAAGTTTGGGGGAGTGTGATATGATTACCCTTTTGTATATGTTACTCCCAAGGCAAGAGGTGATTACCCATTAGCCTTTATCTGATGATGTGGAGGCGAATATCTACATTACACATTAAAATGGATATGTAGGCGAATACCTATATCACCTTAAATGAATATGGAGGCCAATACCTATATTCCTCTAATAATGAACATGGAGGCGAATACATATGATAAATTGATTGTATGACTAGAGGTGAATAACATTGTATTTATGATTCCATGATATGTGTGGCTTGATATGATTCATTGATATGTATGACTAGAGGTTAGTACCCTTGTCTTTATGATTCCATGATATGTGTTGCTTGAGGTGACTTCCCTTGTCCTTCATGATGAACTAAACATTTATGCCTTGAGGTGACTCCCCCTTGCATTTATGAACATGAGCATAACTAGCTTGGATAGTAGGTCTAGATACCTCTCCACTTCATGCATGGCTAAGAGGTGATTACCCTTGTCTTTATGATGTTAAGAGATGATGAACCTAAGTGTCTAGCTTAGCATTGGTAGGATTATAGGGTCTTTTTCATGCATGGCACAAGCTTGCCTTAAGGTGACTCATGAGATGCTTGCTCTTATATGATGTATGCTTAGATAGGACTGTACTATAGTTGCCTTCCTTGACATGATATGATTGACTAAGGTGATAGCTCCCTTGTCTTTATGAAGTAAGTTAATAATGAAACCAAAGTAGGGTAAATATGACTATGATGACTTCAAGGTTATGCTTAGTGTGAAGAGTAGTATGGGATGCCTTTCATACATAGCACAAATGTTCTTTGAGGTTACTTAGGAGTATGGTTCCCTTATGGTAAGGAAACTTAAGAGTTGTCTATGCATATAGACTATGATTCAGATGACCAAAAAGGGATACTTGTCTTGGGTGGTATTATGGGATGCTATTCATGCTTTGCACTTGTATGCTTTTGAGGTTACTTGAGAATGGTTCTATTATGGTAGAGATGACTAAGAGTCAATTATGCTTACATGTTGTTTATGTTGAAGACTTGGCTTATTATGATTATGACTTATCTCCTATGTTCATTAACTATGTCTTATGTTGACTTATGATTATATGATGCCTATGTTGGAGATTATGATATGACTATGATGATTATGTTATGACTATGATAATTATGCTATGACTATGTTATTATCTCTTATGCTTATGTCTTATGTTGACTAACCATTTTGAGATGCTATTATGGTGTTGTGCGAGCTATTATACTAGGTACATTTTGTACTAACACATATTGCCTACATTCTAATCAAATTTAGGGTTTCGGAGATTGAGTTTCTTGAAGGCTAGGTTTCCAAGGATCAAGAAGAGTTGAAGAATTGGTGAATCCTCATAGCTTCGAGGACAAACCCTCATTTCCTTTATGTCATTCTTTATGTTTTAGACTATTGTATGGGCTGTGTCCCAAGAGTTCAAACTAAACTGTATTAGATGGTTTGAGACAAAGTATAGAAAGACTTCCGCTTGATTTTTATGAAAAATGTCTTCGATTGTAAAAGTTATAAATTTTATTGTGTTTTAATCCTATTACCTATGTTATGATGCTAAGGGTTGTATGAGACCCCTTCGGGGTCAAGTACGCCATGTTACGTCAAGGGGGTAACCCTGGGTAGTGACAAACTTTGTAATCAAAGCACAAGGTTTAGAATGGTTCTAGGATTGTCTCAAACCAAGTGTAGTAGAGTCTTGTTCATAAATGGTAAGCGCGTCACATTTATGAATAGGATGCTATTGGATGCTTAGGAAACTTCACTTCTTCATTCTCTAAGTCGTGCCATAGAATTTGGCTTTAGTAGGTCCTTCTCCTAATCTGTGCCCTATGATTTTTCTCGGTATGGCTAATACAAGGGCTAATGCTAGGAGAAATGAGGAAGGAAATGTGGATCAAGAGGTTCCTCTCCAAGTTCCACCCCAAGATCCTTCTCAAGCTCCAATTGACCCTATAGTGGAGAATGTGACTCATGCATAATTTAGGTCCTCTATGCAATTGTTGGCTAAAGATGTGATGGCTCAAGCAAATAGGGATGTTGGGCACCATGTGAACCCTAATATGAATCACGTAGCCTTGAGAGTGAGAGAGTTCCTTAAGATGAAACCTCCGGAGTTTCATGGCTCCAAGGTGGAGGAAGACCCTAAGGAGTTTGTAGAGGGGATGTCCAAGATTCTTGATATCATGGGGGTGACCTTGGTAGAGAAAGCGGAGTTAGCCGCTTACCAATTGAAAGGGTTAGCTCAAATATGGTATGGTCTATGGAAGGGGAGTAGACCGGTAGAAGTGGGTCCTATAGAGTGGGATGTGTTCGAGAAGGCATTCCTTGATAAGTTCCTTCCCCTAAAGTTGAGGTAGGCTAATATGCAAGAGTTTATTAACCTTAGGCAAGGTAGCATGAGTGTTCAAGAGTATTCCTAAAGTTTACTCAACTCTCTAAGTATGCTCCAACTTTAGTGGAGAACCCAAGGGCAGAAATGAACCATTTCATGATGGGAGTATCCGAATTGGTAGCAAAATGAATGTCGTGTGGCAATACGTATAGATGATATGGATATCTCACGTCTTATGATTTTTTCCCAACGAATGGAAGAGTCAAAACTTAAGAAAGAACCTAAGGAGAAAAAGAGGTCTAGATTGGATGATGATGAGTCCTTGGATGATGAGTCTGATGGACATGGTCGCCCTAAGTTTAGACAAAAGTTCCCCGGGCAAGGTCCCTCAAGTACTCCTAAGTTTAACCAAAAAAGGGTGTCTAGCTCCGAGTCTCAAGAAAAGGGTAGTGAGATTCTATTACTAGGATGTAGTAAGTGTGATAGAAAGCATGAGGGTGAATGCATAGCGGGCTCTAATGTTTGTTTTGGTTGTGATGAGTTGGGCCACAAGATAAGGCATTGTCCTAAGATTGCTAGAAATGAAGAGGATAGTCGTCGTAGGTCCCAACCCTACCTTTCCTCCGGTCCACTTGGTTTGGATGGCAAGGTTCCAAAGAAGAATATATCTTAAACTCTCCAATCTAGAGAAGATCAAGAGTGATCTCCTCATGTCCCTTCCGGTATGTGTTTTATGCTTTAGTAAATTTCTGGATTTCTTGTCTTTGGTGACTTGTTATGTTGGACTTTGATGTTATTTTTAGTATGAATGATGCTTCATGGTTTCCTTCATGTTATGAAAGAGGTTTAGAAGAACTTGTGTAGGCTTACTCCTAAGGGGAAGATAGTGTGCCTATCTAGCAAGGTTTTTGGTGTGGTTATGTTAGTTGATGGTAGAACCCGACTTAGTCATGATGGGTTTTGAGGTTTGTTGATAGATTGGTTGAATAGGGTGTTTAAATAATGCCTAAATGGGTTGAGTGAATAAACTCCTATAAGAAAGGTAGAAGTGTAATTTACCATGGTTTAGAATCACCTTGTGTGATGTATGTGAAAGCTTAGTGATGACCTACTCTGACCTTAGAATTGATATGAGTGTTGCTTAAAAGAGTTTGTATAGGCTTGCTCCCAAGGGGGAGATAATGTGCTTAGATAGCAAGGTCGTTGA
>NW_006239134.1:259494-260057 GCF_000226075.1 Solanum tuberosum | reverse complement strand
AGGCTCGTCCGCCTTACAATACGACATTTAGGCTCGTCCGCCTTACAATAGGACATTTATATCTGGAAGTTGACTATAACTCTTCAAGAAGTTAAGCCAGAATTCATGGAGACGAGCACTATCTTCTCAAAACAGATACGCCTTCTTATCTCCTCTCTTCATTTTCTAGCACTTATATTTTTATCATGGTGGTTCATATTTTTTGTAAGCTAACCATTTTATCTAGTCATCTGAGAAAATGCAGGCGAGATCAATCTCCATTTCGGCTACGATTATCGTGCTTACATCTATTGCAACAAAGGCTCTATCAAATTCTTTGCTACTTATATTACCGTGTTTTCATTTAACCCTTAGCTACTAATTTTTCCGCTTCTCATCGGATTCTTCGATCTTAAACTGGAAATCTCTCTGTCATGCCTTTCTCGCTACTCTCATTTTATTCATTCAAGCCGATATCATTCTCATTCGTATACCGTACCGTTCTTTCAAATTTTAGGAGTCTTGTTTACTCCTAAATCTAGAACTACACATGACCTGATTCTCGTATAACCAAAGATATGTAG
>NW_006239134.1:256691-259394 GCF_000226075.1 Solanum tuberosum | reverse complement strand
TCGTGCATCCCGAAAGGAAAACCCGTTTTACGAAAAATGGGGCGCGACAGTCGTTGAGTGTACTTGATGTTTATGAGTTAGGTTTACTTGAAATTTTCACCTTGAGTGGTGTTAGTGAGGTTGTTTGTGAGTTAGTTTCTTAAAGAGAACCTCTCTAAATTAGAAGTACCGGTAGAAGTCTTAGACCGGCAAGTTAAGAAATAGAAGAACAAGGAAGTTGTTCCATGAAGTGTAGGAGTGATATTTTAAGGGTTTAGTTGGGGATGCTACTTGGGAGGCCTAGGGCCAATGAGAAGTTCCAATATCCTCATCTTTCTTCCTTGTGTTCCTCTTTTAGCATTTAAGATCTTGAGGCTTTAAGTTTCTCTTGGTTTGCTTTTATATATGAAGCCATGTGTGATTTGTGTGTTACCATGACTTCATAATATGCATGTTCATGAAAATGCCTAGGTCTTGTTAGAAATGACTTATATGCATTGTATTCCTCATGTTGTAGTGCATTGAGTAGATTTGCATATAGACTTCATGAGTTGATTATGAGCATACCCTAGTTTTTGGAGTTGAAAGATTCCTCCTTGAAAAAATAATGCTTTTTTAGAGTAAATTGCATTTAGGCTCCATGAGTGTGTGTTGAGCATGATTTAGTTAGGAGATGTTAGTTCCTCCTTGAAAATGAGTAAAATATAGAATTTCATGCATTTTCGGTTGGTAGAAGTAGTTCCTACTCCCTTGTGTTGCATTGAATGAGTTTAGTTTTGAATTGAAGTTATCTTGCTTGGTTGTGTGCATTTAGATGTAGTGCATGCATGATGGGATATTAGTTTAGAGTTGTGACATTAAAAAGTGTTTGGAATCATCATTCGAGGATGAATGATCCCAAGGGAGAGATAATGTAACACCCCGGAAATTTGTAAGTCGAACTAGTGAGTTCTAGAGCCTTTCGTAAGAGTTTTGGAGTGTTATATGAGGGTTAAAACTCGTAAAAGCGACTCCCGTACTTAGAATGGAGGTTTAGGGGTTAGGGTGTCAAGGTACGACCCCCCATGGACCACCCAAGGGGTCCTTGAGGAGGACCTCAAAACAGCCCAAAAAGCTGTCAAAAAAGTGTCACCTACTGGCCGTAGGTGGACCCACGCTCCCTGGGTAAGGGTCGTGGGTCAAGGCCTACAGTGGCCTGCATTTTTTTAGTTGCATACCTCACCTGCGGAGGTAAGTGATGTCCAGTAGATCCACCTACCATCCGTAGGTGGAGGGGCGTAGGTCATGAGCAGATTTCAAGTTTCAGTTTTAAGTCAAGTGTTTAAGGGTTAAGTTAGTAATTAGTTATGGCTTAAGGAGGTCGGTTAATTAGTTAAATAACCACCTATAAATACATAATAAGACCCTAAACTAAGTCATTAACTCATTCATCTAAGAACCCCCAAAATACTCTCCAAAAATCCTCTCTCTAGAAATGAAGAAGAAGAAGAAGAAGAAGAGAAGGAAAGAGGGCAGAAACTAGGGTCGAAATGCACCATTGATTCAAGCTTTGTTTAGGGCTTTGAAAAGAGGTATGTTTAGCTTATTAATCTATGGGTTCTTCCCCCATAGAGCCCCCTTAATTTTCCCCCAATTGTGAAGTCAAAACCCCAATTCTAGCTAGGGTTGATCTTACATTGTGGGTAGGGCTTAGGTATGATTCCAATCTAGTGGATAATACCTAATTATGATTGTGTTGACATTGAATTGTGATATTATGATGAATTCATGTGATTTCTATGGTAAACCCTAGTCTATTTGATGAATGTGATATTTTGTGGGTTTATGCCATTAGAGGTGAAATTAAAGGTTCATGAGTGATCCTCTTAAATCAATGTCATGTGTAGTAATTGTTCAAAGTTAAGAACATATAATCATGAATTGAACTATACTCTATTGTATATGATGAATATTGACATGTAAAGTTAGAATTGAACCTTTATGATCAATTATGACTAGAATCACCTAGTAATGATGAATATGATTAGAATACCTTGAAATCTAAGTATGAATGAAGGTTGCAAGAAGTAAAGCTTGAATGTAAGGCTTGTAGTAATGAATGTTGATCACTAGGGTTTGTAGGTAAATCCAATAAGATGCAACTAAGAATGTTAAATCTTTGAGAGTAAAGTTTATATGTGAGATTAGAAAATTAAAGTATAGAATTGTGGTAGAAGGCCTATACCTACCTAATCTACATTATGAATGCTTAAGTGCGCAAAATGATAGAATCACTTGAGTTATGCTAGTATCCATGTCTAATGTAGAATTCTAGACATGCCATTATGCATGAACATGATATGACATGAAAGGTGCTCTCACATAGAATGATTCTAGGTTGAAAGATTTTCTCACCTAAAATGAATCTAAGTCCTTGGACTCTAAGATGTGATGAGGCTTGTGGTGATTCCCCTAAATGACTTTTGCATGATAGGAATGTGGGATGAGTTCCTTTATTCCTAATTAGTTAGTTATGGGGAATGTGAGGTGATTACCCTTCATAGATGTGTGACTCCCAAGGCAAGAGGTGATTACCCATTAGCCTTTATGTCGGTCATGGAGGCGATTACCTATGATCCTTATGTGGTGATGTGGAGGCGAATACCTACATTACACATTAAAATGGATATGGAGGCGAATACCTATATCACCTTAAAATGAATATGGAGGCGAATACCTATATTC
>NW_006239134.1:227193-256641 GCF_000226075.1 Solanum tuberosum | reverse complement strand
GTGAGCCTCACCCCACCCAATGAAAGAGCGTTTGTCCTCAAATGCAAGTAAACAAAAATATACCAACAAGTAAGATAGGAAAAGACAACGCGAGAGAGGTAAGGAAGGGTCCTGTCTATGCAGTCTCTCTGTCTGCTGGGGCATCAATGCCCGGTGCATCTTTCTGAAGTAAAACAATGGTCCCTGGAGCATTGTCATTTTGGTCTCCACTATTTGCCTTTGCCCTAGCCTCTGTAGCAAGATTTGTTGCAATCATCTGATCTATCTCTTGAGCTGCTCTAAAGGCTTGTATTGCATTAACTAAGCTCCGATCACATGGGCGGACATTAAGATCGAAAGGAATTCGTCTCTTTTCCCTATCTTCATTGGTGTACTTTCTTTGCCTGGCCATCTCGGCTCTCTTTTCCTCTTTTCTAAATTCTCGTGCTCTTACATGCCTGGGTGGGTCATCTCTCCCTGCAAATTTTGGTCTAGCCATTTCTTAGATGCTGAATAGATGCTAACGAAGTGCCAGGAAACAATGCAATCCAAATCCGCGCACAAATCAATGAACCACAATATTCTAGTAGTGCAATAAATATAAAAATAGAGTGCAGGTGTGAATTTGGTAGGTCAAAGAACTGAGAGAAAATGAGTGACATAGGACTTTTAAACCTGTGGCTTGCAAAAACCGTCCAGTTCTTGCATGTTTGGCGATATAAATCGAGTTCGCCTAATTATTCGATGACACGCCAAATGTTTAATTAGTTCGCCAAATGTCACAGGATCAGCAGCTCCTGTGAAGATTCCAACGGCGGTCTACAACGCAATCACTGACCTGGTCGGCGATGCGCCACAACTCTTTTCGAGACCACCAAGTTGCACAGGGTTTTGACTGACAATGCCTTGTGTTAGCCAGCGGATAGAACTGTGTTCGCCAATCTTTTCAGCGATCCGCCAACTGGACTTGTTGCTTGCCTCCATATCCTCTTTCAATCATCTCCCTCGTTTCAACCTATACAAACAACACACCATTATTTTCTTACGGTAAAACAAAGCAAGAAAGGGTTTTGGGTTGCCTCCCAAACAACGCCTTAGTTAACGTCGTGGCACGATGCAAGTCAACAGTTATTCTTCATCCTCGGCGAATGGTGGGTAGTGGCCTGATATCAAATGGCCGATTTGAGTATCCTGCAGCTGGATGGTCATGGAGTGAGAGGCTGATGCTTCATTTAGCATTGAGATATTTTCCTTCATCTCATTCAACATCTCCTCTTGTGCCTTCATTTCTTTTGAATGAGTGAAAGAGCTTCATCTCCTTGCACACCTCCCTGCTTCTTCCCATGACTACACTCACGGAGGGAGTGGTACTTTTCTTTACCCATGGTTTGTACTTCCAATTCTATGACTCGGTTGGACAGATTATCCAACTGGGTAATTAGTGCCTCCCACTCCTGCTTCTTTTTGGCTTTTTTGCTGGTTTCTACCATGCCATCAAGGAGTTTTTCGATGACTTCATAGTGACTGGTATAGCCATGCCCCCCTCACAAATCTGATCCGGCTATGCTTCTATTCTCGGGGTCCAAGACCCCCTATAGAAGCACTCCAGTAGTGCCTTATCCGTCATCCCCATGAGATGGGCATGGTTGCAGCACTGCTTGAAACTTCAGCCACATGTCCTGAATTGTTTCATCCCCTACCTGTTTAAATGTTAAGAGGTTGTCCCTAAGGTTCAGTAGTTTCAGCAGGGGATGATTCGTGTGGTATCCATAATGATCATCCATCGTTTATTCCCTGTTGTGATGTTCAAACAAGCAAAGCAAAACTACAACAAAGATTAGTAAAGCTAAAACTATGGAAAACAGAAATTCTTGCCAATGATCCTTGGGATTACAAACAATCAAAAACTCAAAGAAAAATAAAACTAAGAGTAAAGATAATAATCTACGATTAATAAAACGGAAATTCTAGTGAACTAAAAAATTTCAAATAACACCACTCCCCGCCAGCGGCGCCATTTTGATGCTTATTGTGATCAACGACACTATCCTACGGTATGAGTGTCTACGATCGTCGATAATATAGTAACCCAAACAAGGGTTGTGGTCGTGTCCCAAGGGAGCGGTTTTGAGAACTGATAGAAAAATAGAATTACATTCTAACTAGTCGTACCTAAAGATATTAATGAACAAAACATAGTAAATAAAAGGGGGGACACAAAAGTGTCAAATATCAAAGGGGGTTCTGTAACAAGTACTAAAACAGCAAAATAAACAAGAAAATCAAGTATGGGGAAAGGTTCTTGGGATATGACCGCAATACAAGTTGAGATAAATTGTTGGGTACATGCTTTCAATAGGAAATTTGCAAGACAATAGTGACTAGGCTAAGCTTTAAATGAAAATAAGCTTCCTTTCGGGTAACTTACCCCGTTTCAAATGCGTTCATCTCGGACACCCATTTGCCGCATGAAGACCAGCCTACGCCTTACCCCCACTCACTCTCTCGAGCTGAGTGTTAGGACATGTGACTAAAGGGACAATAGTGACTAGGCTAAGCTTTAAATGAAAATAAGCTTCCTTTCGGGTAACTTACCCCGTTTCAAATGCGTTCATCTCGGACACCCATTTGCCGCATGAAGACCAGCCTACGCCTTACCCCCACTCACTCTCTCGAGCTGAGTGTTAGGACATGTGACTAAAGGTCACCCTCTCGGGCTGAACCTCATGTCGATCCACTCCTTAGGCCATCAGTCTAGTGGTTTTGATTTCGCAACCTCCCTCTCAGGCAAGCCGAAAACACATGGGTGGCTTTGTATTTGCAACTACAAACACTTTTGGGATTTAAAACCCACAAACCCACTAAGGTGAAATCACCATTAAAATACAATCTAACCTATCAACAAGCAAGACCCCAACAAGAATATCAACCCATATTTGCTAAATCACACCCCAAGAATGGGGGTTTTAAAGCCAGACATCAAGAAATAAGAAATTATACCTAACATGATAATGAAATCAACTGGGTATAAGAAATTAAACCTTAAATTTAGCAAGGAAAATGAATAGAGAAGACCTACTTCCAACTTGGGGAAGAAGAATTCCTTTCTTCAAGTCTCCACAAAACCCTCTCCAAAACTTGAGAGAAAAATATCAGCTAAAATATGTTCTAAAGTGTAAATAATAATAATAATTGTTCCACACTAAGACTACAACTCTAACGAGTAGTTACAGTTTTCACAGATTGTGCTGCGGAGGATTGTTCGGCGACATTAGTCGAGATCGCCAATGACCTCGGCGATTCGCCTTTTGGTCAGCTCATCACCTTCAGTGTCTTGCCTTTAGCATCCTCGCATTCTGGATCATTGGGCGGTACAGTACTGCTTCGCGGAACTGATCGGCAACTCGCCGATTGCTCCTTTCCTCGCCTTTTGATCCACTTCCTTCAAGGCTTCGCGTACTGGAACGAAGGGCGGTTTATGTCGTTTTGGCGACTCGCCAAGTTGAACTCGGCGATCCGCAGGATTCCATTTCTTGTTCTTTTCAGCCCTATTTGCTCTGTTTTGCGCCTAAGTGTCCATGCTTCGACTAAAACTTCAAATACCTGAAACTTTAGCATTTTAATCAGGTATTGAGATAAAACAAGCATTCAAGGACACTATTTCCATTAAAATAAAGCCCTAAATGAGTCCAATTTGTGGACTCATCAGTTCGTAAGTCACAATTAGTAATTCATATAAGTAAGTTGCGTTTCTTAGTTATTAAGTGACAAAAATTAGACTTGGGAATTATTTAACAAGTAACTCAGTTACTAAGTCAGTCACAAGGTAGTTAATAAGTACTCACAAATGAACTAACTAAAATAATATTAAACTAGTGGTCCCTCTTAAAGTATGTGAGATAATTAGACACTATTAATTAACAATTAAACAAGTGGTCCTACTGCTAGAATGAAATTAATAACAACTATCAATTATTTCTTATGGACCTACAACATAAAGGCATGAAGAAAGGGCATAAAGACAAAGAAATGGAATAAAGAAAGGGGAGACAATATGAAACAAAAAGAACAGAAAATGACACTATCAACCCAACACATCTAAACACAAACAAAAAAAATAATTCTTTAACATAAAGCCTAACAAACCGCATAAAAAGACTCTAAAGTGAAACCCTAGAAAACGAAGTTCATTTGAGTAGATAAAAGTGAACAAACCCCTACATTTTCACTATAAAAAGCATATTCTACACAATAATTAAAGAAACAAGTGAAAATCAAAACGTAACAACACAATTCTTTACTACCTACGAATGAAAATCGAAAACAGAAAAACAATATATGTGAAATGAATAGAGTGAAATCATGGGTACCTTTGACTGGATCTTAGTGATATGGCGAACACACGATGAATCAACGAACACGCGGTGAAATCGACCAACAAACTATGGAATCACGAACTTTACTGATGAATGCTAAGGTTTGTGAGATACGAAAGTGACTTAGGATATTTGGGTCTTTTAATTTTGACTTAGTATATTTTAGATACAACTCAGGTGGGTATGGGGTTATGGGGCGGGTTCTTAGTTTATCGGTTAAAAGCAATGGTCAACCGGGTAGTTGCTTAGGAATTAGCCATGTTGTTGCTCCCAATTGCACACACAAGTGTACGCGGTCGCGCAAGTAATATAGTGGCTCTTAAAAGAACCGGATTATCGAACCCAAAGAAGTTGTGAATTAACCATTTACTAAATTATACTAATTCTAATTATTTATTTAAGGGAGGATTTCAGAAGATGAATATATATTAACTAAACCAAAAATTAAGATAAAATAACTAAAAAGCAATTAACTAAGAAAAGATAGATGTTTACACAATTAATTAATGAATCGATCTAGGATTATGATTTAACTAACAATCATGTTTAGCATCAATTTAATCAACTTATTTGATTATCTAGTTATTGATTCACGGGGTTGATAATATAGTCATGGTCTCCCGACCTCTAATCGTCTACCATAATTGACAGCCTAACTACATTGTTGAGCGGGGATAGACTGGACCGACTATGGAGCATTACGTTGTCTTCCCGTATTTGAACCAAGCAGGGTATCTAGGTATATTCCTATCCTAGACACAAATCAATTCAAGTGATATGCAAGAAAAAATCATGCTCCCTATATTCCACGTTCTATCCCTCTATTCTCTCCCGAGTTCAAGAGTAGACAATATATTTATCTCTAGTCACAATTAGTAACTCATATAAGTAAGTTGTATTTCTTAGTTAGAATGAAATTAATAACAACTATCAATTATTTCTTATGGACCTACAACATAAAGGCATGAAGAAAGGGAATAAAGACAAAGAAATGGAATAAAGAAAGGGGAGACAATCTGAAACAAAAGGAACAGAAAATGACACTACCAACCCAACACATCTAAACACAAACAAAAAAAAACAATTCTTTAACATAAAGCCTAACAAACCGTATAAAAAGACTCTAATGTGAAACCCTAGAAAACGAAGTTCATTTGAATAGATAAAAGTGAACAAACCCTACATTTTCACTATAAAAAGCATATTCTACACAATAATTAAAGAAACAAGTGAAAATCAAAATGCAACAACACAATTCTTTACTATCTACGAATGAAAATCGAAAACAGAAAAACAATATATGTGAAATGAACAGCGTGAAATCGTGGGTACCTTTGACGGGATCTTAGTGATATGACGAACACATGATGAATCGACGAACACGCGGTGGAATCGACCAACAAACTATGGAATCACGAACTTTACTGATGAAGGCAAGAGTTTGTGAGTTATGAAAGTGACTTAGGATATTTGGGTCTTTTAATTTTGACTTAGTATATTTTAGATACAAATAGGGTGGGTATTGGGTTATGGGGCGGGTTCTTAGTTTATGGGTTAAAAGCAATGATCAACCTAGTAGTTGCTTAGGAGTTAGCCATGTGTACAGAATGAGAATGCCGTTAGTGAGAGGGGCATATGTGCAACGATAATTGGACGACAGGGGCTAAGATGGACGAAAAGTATAACGAAGGGCATACACGTACCATTTATCAAAGTTTGAGGGTATATTTGTCCTTTTTCCCTATTTTAAATGGGTAAAAACGAGTTATCCAATGAATAATATGGGTAAATATGGATAAACATATTATTATAGGGATCATGGTAAAACCTTCAAAAGCAAAAATCTCTTACCCACTATTCACCCCCTCCAACCCACAAAAAAAAACTTTTAAATTTATGTTTTTAAGAAAATTAAAATAGTTTATCACCCCCACCCCTGTTCCGGCCCCAACCCCCTACCTGCACAGCCCCACCCCAACCCTAACGCCTCAAAAAACTAAATTTATTCTTACTACTCCAACCCCCAACCCCAACATCTCAAAAATTAAATTTGTTTTTTTAATTAAATCTATTTCTTACTACTCCATTTTTAAAAAAAAAAATTTATCTTTAACTACTCCGACCCCCCACCCCCTACCAGCCTCTTCCCAAAAGATTAATTTGGTTTTCAAAATTTTTAAAGATTTTTTTCCTTATCCCACCCATCCCTACCCCCTACCCCGACCACCTACATCTCAAAAAAGATTTATTAATGTCACTTTTCTTTCTTTTATAAATGAGTCTCATTACCATTTTCAAATGGGTAATATGAGTTTGTACCTATTTTAAATTATTTGGGTACCCAACTCATTTAAGATGGGTAATTTGAATGGATACCCATATAATTTATTCATTCTGTCATCCCTAATCACACCGATCTTGCCCTAATGGTGTATAATAGTAATATATATTATAGTCCTTGAGAAACTCAAACCATCCAAGCTGCTTCAAATTCAAGTTTTTCTATTTGAAAATGTAGTTTAGGTTACGATGAATATGAATACCTCACAATGCACACTTTATAAGTAATGTTTTCACATATTCAAGACAGGTGTCAACTCCATGTCTTGAGTGGAGTAGTTCTCATGCATCTTAAGTTATGTAGACAAATCAAAACACATCCCAAATTGATATGTGGAACATCATAATACACAACATAACACTTAGATCCTAATGATAATTAATGTCAAAACTGACACCGTGGTCAATATAGTTTTGAGCTTTTGAAAGCTCACACTCACACGATTACCTGGATAGAACACGTTTTTGTGTCAAGCAGGTGAATGATTTCAGTATAACCAAAATTTCTTTATGAACCACCTACAATAACTTGTCAGGCCTAAGATACTCTAAGTTTCTGTAGGTGTAGTCGGTTTGGACTAACTGTGAGAAAACCTTAATCTTCTTCGGATCAACTCTAATACCCTTATTACTTACCATGTGACCCAAGAAAGATACCGTATCCAACATAAATTCACACTTGAATAACTTAGCATACAACTTTTGATCCTTCAAAACCTTAAGCATCATCTTCAAGTACTGTAGTCATGTTTTTCCCTGCGAAAGATATATTAAAATATCTTTAAAAAATCCAAGTACGATTTGAACACGTAATTCATCAAGTTCATAAATATTGTCAGTGCATTAGTCAAACCAAATGATATAACATAGAGATCATAGTGCCCATATAGGCTAAAAGTTGTCTTGGGAATATCTGGAGCTATAATCTTCAAGTTGTGGTAACTCTATCTCAAATCAATCGTTGAAAAGACCGAACCACTCTATAGTTGATAAAAAAGATCATCAATACAAGGAAAATAATATTTATTCTTGATTGTAACATTTTTAGCTGCCTATTTTCAATACACATGACATGCATTGTGCAATCCTTCTTATTCACAAATATGACTAGTGCACCCTAGGTAAGACACTCAATCTATTAATTCTTTACTCAATAAATCCTGTAATTGTTCCTTCAACTTCCTCAACTCAACACGCGCCACATTATATATGGAGAAATAAAAATGAATTGAGTATCCAATCTAAAATCAATTCTTAAGTCAATACCCTTACTAGAGCTGTCAATATGGACTGGTCCACCCCATACAAGCTTTGAAATTTTACAAGCCAGGCCGAGCTAGCCCATTTTTTTGTGTGGGCCAGAAAATGGTCGGCCCAGCCCATAAGTATGTGGGCTACGAGCTTTGTCGGGCCAACTCTCTTCTTTTAAAAGTATATTTTTTATAATTTTTTTAATTAAATTATAATTTAAAAATGTTATCATAAATATCGACAAAAAAATATTACATGGTGTTAGTGTTACTACTTGTTAATCAAATCTACAGATAAAATTATCTTTATAATATATATTAAGTTTGATTTCAAGTAAAACAATAAATAGCTAAATAGAAATATTAATCCAATTGTTTTCCAATGATCATAATAAAAAATAAAAACTATGACAACATTACATAGGTTACGACCTATGTAGTGATTCCCTAGAAATTTTAGAAAATTTTTATTTTATGTAGTACATATTTTATAAACATAATTTATATTTAAATTGTAATATTTCAAACTTTAAATAGATTTTGAGTTTAGACTCTTGTTATTTTTAATACTCTATTTTATTTTTATTTTTTTAATTAATTTTATTTAACCCACGGGCCGGCTCTATCCATATTTCTCAAGCCCCACAAATCGGCAGAATTATTCAGGCCGGGCTAAAAAACCCTTTTCTTAAATGGCCTGGGCTCCAAAAATCGTAGTCCAGCCCTATTAAATCACGGGTTAGGCCAGGCTGACCCTACGGTCCTAGTCCATATTGACGGCTCTAACCCTTATCGTGAGGAATACCAGAAAAATTAGTAGGAAAAACATTACGAAACTCCCCAACTATAGGCACAGAGTCATGTAATTGGTTTGCTTACCGGGATTGGATAACTGTTATAGATTATTTTTTTTGGATTGTGACATATATATATATATATATATATATATAGAAAAAAGCTAAGTTGTATAATACTTTAAACGAAAAAAAGAACAAGGAATAACTAATACAAAAAATTAATAATACATGGATAAGAATATTAAAGTTAGAAATTTATCCCTTGAAGAGCAAGAATGGAGATGTTGCTCACTGCTAGGCTCTTCCTATTCTCAATCTATTAGAGATAAATAAAATTAGCTAATTGAACTGTTGAAATTTCGAAGGTATAATAAATAAATATTTTATTTTAAAAATTATGTAATATATAATAATTTAATACAATAAACCAAACATTCTAAAAAATATATTCATGCATTATAATCTCTAAGTTACATATTTCATAATTAATTCCTACATTACCTATCTATATAACTCTAACCAGCAACAAAACAACTCCATTGTGAAATGGCTGGTGACTAATTTGGTACTAGTTTTTCTACACTTGCGTTGCACATGATTACCAATTTAAAAAATATATGTTATAGTTAATAGTATTTTTTATTTAAGCGAACATTTGAATAATAAGCTTTGCACAAATAATATTGCAGATTCTTTTGTGAATGTTCAATGTGGATCATCATATATCTCTTATTCATGCGAACCTATGAAGATGGTCAATGAAAAAAATTATTAGATAAATGCAATAATGTATATATTTATTTCAATTTGATGAGGTACAATCATATAATTAGTCGTATCTCACTAATATTACCTTATAAACGATATTTGCTGTGTATTTTTCTTATCATCTAATTAGGTGTGCTTTGCACGTGTATTCCACGTTAGATTGTTTAGATATTATATGAACATGTGAAGAGAACAACTACATTTTATTTTTAGAACTATTTTGTATATTAATTTTTATT
This sequence comes from Solanum tuberosum, assembly GCF_000226075.1. NCBI lineage: Eukaryota > Viridiplantae > Streptophyta > Magnoliopsida > Solanales > Solanaceae > Solanum > Solanum tuberosum. Next base: position 246,892 of record NW_006239134.1, on the reverse strand, counting down.
TTATAAGTTATAACATAATATATGACGTTGTTGGCTCTCATATTTGACTTCTTGATTGATGGTGTACATAAATCAAAGATAGTTATTAACTGAGAAAGGTTTCGTTTTTTTTTCACAGGAAAAACTAAAAATTAAAATTAAAAAAATATATATTCTATCTGTGAAATTATATATATAATCAAATGTTGATCTTACACCTAAGAAAGATATAGTCATTTACTTGTAGACAATTTTTAATTTATTCAACCTAGCATGATTCGTGCAAGGAAAAATAACAATACCGTGTTATCACATATATTGTGGCAGTATAATAATATGAAAATTTTTTGGTGAAAAGTTAATATAAGGAATGATGAAAGATAGAAATAATTAATGTAATAACTATGAGGATTTATAATATTATAACTAAAGAATGTAAAAGAGTGTGAATAACGTTTGCAATAATTAGTAATAACTAAGAAAATTTATAATTTTATAGCTAAAGAATTAATGTGCAATAGTTGAATTTGTAATAAATTTTAATTAATGTTACTATTTTTCATAGTTATTAGATTTTAAGTTAGTGTAGGGACAAAATGAAAATGTTTATTCCATATTACTGAATATAAAATTATTTTATAAATAATAAATTTTAAATGATTCATATATATTCACATATTTTCACATTTGTCGTGATTAAATAAATAATAAAAATAAACTAATACAAACTTCACATGATGTTTTTACAAGTCATATGATCATTTCTTTGTCTAAAATACTGAAAAATTAAGAAATAATAAATCAGTAAAACAAAAGGGCAATGTTTATATAGTAATAACTATTTTGAAGAAAATTTCATGACAATCTAAATCACATAAGTAGCATTGATAAATAAAATCATTCTTTTGTCTTGAGCATTAAAAAATAAATCGTGATAATTCTCTAACTCTTGAGAAGTTCAATAATTTAGGAAAAAGATATTCAAAAGCATTTATCTACATCACAAGAGAAATTGTTAAAAAAACAAATTAATTTAGACTACATCATGTTAACTTCATATATTAGAACATTACATACTAATGTATATATTAAGCAAACAAATAATTATCATATCATCAGAATTATTTTCCTCAAGTACTCGAGGTTAAGAAATATACCCTCTCAAGATAGATCGATGTACTTCATCAGAATAGTTGTACCTCATATTCTGCTAAACTTTGAACTCACTCAACGATAATAAATCACACGAAATTTTCAAAAAATGCAAGAAGAAGAAGAGTAGAAGATTAAAAAAAATGTGGGTAAAAAATGAGAGGAAACCCTTTATTTATAGTCAATAAAGGGTAGTATGAAAATTATTTTCCTCAAGTACTCGAGGTTAAGAAATATACCCTCTCAAGATAGATCGATGTACTTCATCAGAATAGTTGTACCTCATATTCTGCTAAACTTTGAACTCACTCAACGATAATAAATCACACGAAATTTTCAAAAAATGCAAGAAGAAGAAGAGTAGAAGATTAAAAAAAATGTGGGTAAAAAATGAGAGGAAACCCTTTATTTATAGTCAATAAAGGGTAGTATGAACAAATATTTTTTGTGTCTTATCTGAAAAGTCATGACCTTTCCGAGAAGTTACAACCTTTGGAAAAGTCACACCTTGTTGAAAAGTCACAACTCTTTGGAAAAGTCACAACTCATCGAAAAATCTCAACCCTTTGAAAAAAGTCACAACTTATCGGAAAAGTCACAACTCATCGAAAATCACAACCCTTTTGAAAATGTCACAATTCATCGAAAAAGTCACAACCTAAGTTAGGAATATTATAGTAATTTAACATTCAAGTTAAGAGTATATGTTGTTCAGGTAATATAGATATAGTGAAGCACAGTTTTAGTTGTTTACAGTGAGATAAATCAATGGAAAACTAAAGATGGTCAATCAAGGAAATTAAAGACCTTGAGAGATGAAGAAAATGTTGATGACTCTTTTCATCAAATTAATTAAGTTTTTGTAGGTTAAGTTACATGATAACTTAACTAGTAATGTAGGTATTCAATAAAATAATTCATGTATTTACAAGAAAATGTGATTAGTTATATAGAAGTTGTGACAATATTTGTGAGGCAATTTTAATTAGCATAATACATAAACATGACCCTTAACTTGACTTCAGCTGACAACTATGACCTTTAACTTCAAATATGCACAAATAAACACTTAAACTCGTATAAAATTAAACATATAGACACAATCGTCCGATATGGTGTCCTACATGACAATTTTGTGTCCTACGTGTATTATGTCACGTAGGACACGTGTGCCTACTTGTTCAATTTTTATACAAATTTAAGTGTCTAGTTATGCACACCCAAAGTTGGGGCATAGATGTCAGCGGAAGCCAAGTTAAATGACATATTTATGTATTATGCCAATTTAATTTAACTTTTTTTTACAATGAACAATTTACATGTAAGAACTGATGTGATTAGCATCCAAACACCCTGCTAGCACTTTTCTTATGCATAGATGGAGTTAGAAGCTCCATTGTATAGCTACCAAAATCGATCCTTGTTAACGCTCAAGTATCCAGACATGACTTTCCCTCCGGTATTCCTCATACCGTCTATGAGGAAACACCATGTCGATCCCAATGCTCCAATGAAGAAATCGGCTTCACTTGCCAACAAAAAATTAACAAGAGGATAATTTGTGCTCGTCTCCCTCCCAAGACTGGCTTCATAAGTTGCCATTGTCATGTTACCCATTTGGCGTGTCACATTTGTGTAGTAAAACGTCCAATGAGGGTACAGTCTTGATTGATCTACAACTTCCTGTTATGTTGAACATGTGTGATTATGACAATCAGGGTGGAAAACTACCTGGCCAAGTATGAGAAAAGTGAGATATACCTGCATTTCTGTCGAAAGCCAGATGCTCTTAAGATTAGGGAAGTGCTTTCTTATCCGCTCAGCAAGATGCATGTATTCTTTGAACCCAACAACTATCATCTCACATGCCTTGTCGCCCATTCGAACATGCATGCTCAACATTGGCCTAGGACTCCAAGGTGTATGACTTGACCATACAAAACTTTCGATGTCATGTTTGGCCGCCTTGTCTACTCCCTGAGAAAGAAAATGACAAAAAGATCTTTTTAATCATAAAGAATCACATTGAAACATCATAAACAATCGGTTTTCTACTTCTCCATGTGAACAAACAAGACTAAGGATTGTCACAAATGTAATGATGGAATGGACATAGGGAAATAGAAGAAATCTATATTAAATTGATTGACGAACGAGGATAACCATAAACTCTATCACAATTCACAATTGGATGAACAAGTAATAGCCCTGATGAAGATATATCTTCTAGTCAAGAAGAGATCATGAATAGAGTTTGCTACCTTGGGAAAATCTCTAAATTGACTTTCAAGAACCATTCTCGCTGCTTCCCAGCCAAATGCTGCATGCCGTGCATGGTTCAGCAAGTTACATGTGTACTCAGTCTGAAACCGCATTAGGTAGCGCACTGCCTGGAGAAGATATAGAAATCATGAAATGCATATGCGAATGCACTAGAAAAAGCAACAGGCATCTACTACCTGAGCACGCCACCACCTCCTATCCATTTTGCGATGATAAGCAATTAAACTTCCATTAATATCTGTTGTTGGCTGCAAATAACTCCAAGGTTTTCCCCATGACCTGAAATTGAGATGCTATCAGTTGCATAAATTATATAATACTTTATCCATAGTTGCTATTGCAGGGTGTATATTAATTTTCACGATGGCGTCTGTAATAGCTTTACCTGGGAGTGCGTCCAGACCATATCTCTTTAGACGTATAGTTTTCTTTTATCGTTATGATCCCTTTTTCCCATGCTTCTTTGTGTTTCATGAGCTCAAAAGCACGATCTCTGCATTCCGGAGATGTTTCTGGAAAGAAGTAGCAAGACCAACTGGAGCGTGATGAACCTATGAAGGCAATATTGATAGAATTTCACGCCAATAGCCATATACACATACATAAAGTAACATATCAATATCATGTATCAACTTCAAAATACATTAAGGAAGAAACTCCATAGTCTTACTTAACACTGCATAATTTAATGTTTGTTTAGAGACCAATCAATTTTTGAAGGTTTAACAACAAAACAAGACGTATGCTATAGAATCAAACTAATAGGAAAGTTATCACTTTTTGGTGCTCTCAAATCTCCTGTGGTTTCTACAACTATATTTGGTCAATTGTTGTTGAACTGGATGACCCAAAGGGATATAAAAGTGTAAAGAACATGCAGTGACAGTTAGAACTACCTTCACAACCATTGTGGTCAGCACGGTTATAATAGCTCGTAACAAGAACCCTTTTCTCATTGATTGCTATTGCAAGAAGACCACACATTCCAGCTATCTGTGCACCAATACCGAACCCGGGTATTCTCTCCCAGTCAGCTATCAGAAACTTTACATTTCCATCACTGCAGTTCAAAGGATGTTGATGGAGCCATATGTCACGTTGCACCTTCCTGGTTAAAGGGTAATTCTCTTCATCTGAGCCCTTGATCTGCAATTCATTCTTATATTTGAAATGCTCTTTGGTACTATATTTAACAGTTTTTAATAAGAAAAAATGTCTAGTACAGGTGTATCTTCATTCTTTTACAAATTGGGTTATGCATAGAAGTAATGCATGAAAATAACATACCCAGGGAGGATAAGCTCCTTCAGATACTGTTTGATGTCTATAATATCGAAGCTGTTCACCTTCAGCTGTCCACGGGAAGTTATCTAACTGTCCCTTCCATATAGTCCATGGAGGGAAGCTATCATTTTGAAGTCGGGTATCAAGTCGTTCATTTGTTTCTGCACTTAGCTTGCAGTCCTCCAAATGAGGTGCTTTTGGTAAGTTGGATTTGCCTTCATTTGCTGATTGATTCACTAAATTACCCCAAGATGAGTAGAGTAATGACACCCTCTCATGTACCCCCAGTGCCAACTTTTCGTGGGAAAAGAACCGCCTTTCTATATTCTTTTGTTTAACATTGCAATCTCCACCTGTAACAAGGTCAGTACATAAGATTCATTTCTGGTTGTGTACTAGTGACAGGAAGATGTAATAATATGTTGTTTAGTGCTTAAGAGACGACGATCACAACCAATTTTCTTCTCATTTACTATACTGGGAATATCTGTAGAGTCACAACACAGGACGTTAATAAACACTAGCTTAATTACTGTTTTCTATTGCACTAACTTTAGATTGTAATGACTAGGCAAAGTAGTTAAATCCCATAGTTTGATTTAATTTGTCAGCAGTCATGCCGCTGCTAATCCAATATCCTATCTATGTCTATGAGATTGGTGTCCGATATGGTTGCCGATCTAGAGGTCGGATCCTTCATTTTTACGATTCGGGGATATGGATATGAGTACGGGGATTCACCAAAAATAGAGTTATAAAACCTAAATTATGAGATATTATGTGGAGAAACGTTGAAGGAGATTCAAGGAAAAGGAGTGACATAGAAAAGGTATTCCATTTTTTTCAATTTCAACTTAGTTTTTGTATTGATCACAAAAATCATTAACTGTCCAGAATTTTCCCATTGATTTTGATCAAAGTGCCCAAAATGGGTCACCTACACCAACACCCGTGTCGACACAGAGTGAAAAATCCAAGCAACTTCGGTGACCTCTGTTCTCAATAGAAAGGTATGACAACAGTCAAAGTAGAGGCTTTATTTGGATTTGAATAAAAAGAAAAGAGGTGAAATTCAAATAATTCCAAACTTAGGTTGCTTAAAAAACACTCTTGGTGATATCCAAAACTGAAACCTTCAATATCATCGAATATATAAGTATAGAACAATCAAGCTAAGCTCCATCATTATCAACAAAAACAAAAACATTGAAAGAGAAGGGAAGAAAAATGATGTCTACTTACTTATTAAGGTTGTTGAAGAAGAAGTGAATGTTGAAATTGGAGATGAAAGTGAAAGGCCACCAAATGAAGCAAGAAATAAAGAAGTGAGACAAACACCAGATAGAAAGCCAAGCACACAAATTTGGCATGGAAATGAGCTTCCTATTTGCAGAGCCCTCTGTGAAACAACTCTTTCAAGAGACCTCTGTTCCATATTTTCTTTCCTCAAAAGTTTGAACACACCTCCATGCTACTAATTATTTCTATCAGAAAGAAGAATTGAAAATCAAAACAAATTTCATTAGGCGCTACCAACTTGTGTAGGAATTAATTAGGCGCAGTAATAGTTGTTGTTGTACTTCTGTTCCAACTGCAAGAATAAATCTCATCAGTTTAATAGGCTTAACATCTATGAAGAAAACACGTGATTAACAGTGATATATTAAAAATGAGAATAACAAAACTTTTATTTACTGTGTTTTACACAAATATATGGTAAAGACCAAATGCATTTGATGATACCTGGTGCGATATTCGAGGAGAATCTGTGTAAAATTAAGTCAGTAGTCAGTACTCGTTCGTGAGTGACTAATAATTTAGTGGAAGATACAAAGACAAATACGTAGAACCACCATGCAAGCAGACACTTGTTTTTGTCTTCTTTTCTGCTGCAAAACATAATTATAATTATACTAATTAACACAAGCAAGCAAGAAAATAGGTGTTACTCACAAGAAAGGAGGAGATAAAGATAAGCATTTTCAGTTGAATAAAAAAGATGTCATGTGAAAAGTTAACCCACACACAACAAGACATTATCCAGCTGTAATGGAGTGCCACTCTTATTCACCAAATTCCTGCCTTCCTTCCTTTTTGTTTTATATAACTAATATTCCCTCTCCTTCCTTCCTCTTCACTGTCTATTATTAACTTAACTCGTAAATTAAAAAGTAGTAATTGATATCAATTCATTCCTATTAGAAAAATGAATAATATTTAATATCAAGATTAAAATAAATACAAAATCATAAATTCTTTTATTGACTTTATAAATTAGATAAATATTACCATTAGACATTTCAAAATAATATATCAAAAAATTAAAAATAGACGGAGAAAGTAATAAATGGAAGTATATATAGATGGGACTCCCACACACACACAATGACCGCTGATGGTGACGTCTGCTTTCCAGCAAAAAATCGACGTATTTCATTTTTCTTCTTTTATTTAATAAAAGGGCGTTTGGCTGGACTTGCCTAATTTTGCTCACTTCCTTGGACTTATATTAATCTCACCTCCTAATTTTGTCTTCCAATTTCCTTTAAAACACACATACAATTTTTTTAACATAAGTTACAAGTTAGAATTTATTATTTTATTTGAAATTACGAAATTGAACCGAAAATTGAATCAAGTCAAATTGAATAAAATTCGACTAATGATTTGATTGACTTGATTTGGTATTGAAAAAAAAAACCACTATACTTGAGTTGATTGATTTTAACTAAAAAAAAAAAATCACCATGAGGTCAAATTAATCCGACAATATATATATTAGTTTTAAAATTTATTTTATACATAAAAATATTTACTTTAATATAATTTCTAAATATTTCTTATATTTTTTCATAATTGTAATCTTTTATCATATTATTTCTAGATTTTGATACTTGAAATTTTGAATGGTCCAATAAATGTTATAATCCATAGATATTAGTAATTCTAATTAAGCTCGAATCAAAATCAAATTAGTATTGATGGTAACAAAATAAATTAATTCAACACTAAGAGTGACAATAATGTTAAATATTTGTTCTTTAGCTTTACATTGGCTTAAACATTTATGATACATAACCTAATTTTAAGTTTTCTTTAATATTTAATCATGTACTTAAATACTTATTACTTATTAGACTTATTTTAGCAATGTTTGAGTACTTTTAAATTATAATCATTTTCATTATGTCTTATTAATTTATAGTATTTATTTTATGCGTTTTCATTATTATTTTTTGTTGAATATTTTAGTGTCAGCATTGATATCATATTTTGTGTTATTTTCTTAAGAAACACCTTAGATAGTTGTATATTGGTAGGACTAAAACAACATTTGGAGCACAAGTTAATTATATATTTTTATAATACTTTATCGAAAAAATCTAAAAATGATCAAAAAAACTCGAGGTTGAAAAACCTGAGTTTTATTAGCTTTAGTTCATGAATTTAAAAATTTAACACAAATAATTTAATTTGATATTTAAAAAATCTGAACCAACTCAACCATCTACCCTCCTATTCATCTTACTCCAATATTATAAAATATGTAAAAATTATTTTACTTAAAACATCTAAAATAAGTCACACTTCTCCTCTTCTTATTTTTTTTAAAAAAAATACTGCGAAGCTAATACACCAGTGGTGGACTGGTAGGTGGTATAGTTTTAGAAGTATATCATAAAATTTATGTAATTATAAAAACGTGGTATTAAATATAAATGATATTTAAGATTTCATTGTTTTTAATTACTGAATGATGTCACCTTTTAAGTAGATTAAATTAATAAAAAGATAGTACTACATAAAATAAATTTGAGGGAGTATATGGTTTGGGGATTTGGTTGTTTATAGTACTCTTTGTCTTTTCTTTGAGTAAATTTTATGTAATCTCCTTAATCTTTAATAGTTTTAAAAAATAATACTCCCTTCACCTTTTTTGTGAGTTTTTGGATTATTTTATTTTTAAAAAAATCTCATAATATCTAAATGAGTAGTCATATAATCATTTTATCCAAATTTATATGATATTTTTTGCTTTTCGAAATTCAAACAATACGAACTTTGATTAATATTTTAAAATACAACTTTAATTATATTGACATAAGAAGAACGGTAACTTATAGTACATATATCTAAATTTTTATATTAAAATATTAAATTGATCTAATTTAATTTAATTTTAAAAAGTAGTACATAAATTAGGAGGGAAAGAATAATATTATTTTTGTTTATGCTCACAAGTTCAATAAAGAAAGTTAAGGTGGAGATAAAAATTAAAGGAATAATTAAAGTAGGAGGTTTCGTATGAATCAATCAAAATAATGCATGCTAGTTGGTGCAATGAGAGCAACAAGTTTTATTTGTCTTAGAGTAAGGATTAAGACAATTTGAAGTCATTTTTCTCTTTTTGTTTTTATTTCTCATTTTCTTGATGGGCTATCACAAATTCTAATTAGCTCAACATTTTGAGTTTTACATTGCTCTTCAACTTTATATTATAATAAGTCATACCCTTAATGAAGTCTACCGTTTGACAAGTGAGACTTATTTCAATAGTTGAGCAGTTTCATTTTCGATAAACAGAGGCGAACCTACATACATAGGTAAGGGTACACATGCATCCGTTATCTTTGAAAAGTATAGAATGACACTTTGTACGACTGGTACAGACCGAAGTATTCGCCCTCGCTACCTTGGTTTGAGCCCAACCAGAATCATTTATAAGTTCTAAATTTAAAGGAGGTTTATTTATAACATTAAAATTGCTAGATAAGGGTTCGAACTGATCATTAAGTAGAACAAACCCACCTTGACCATTGAAAGTTTCTCTAATGCTAAATTAAGATAATATTGGTACACCAAAGTCTTTAAATTTTGAGTTCACCTCAACCGATAAATTAAGAATTCGAGTTGATGTTGAAGAATTAATAGAAATACTAGGGAAACAAAAGAAGAAACAAGTTCTTTTTTTGGTATTAGGCTATTAGCTCAAGTTATAACAGATGCCTCCAAATGATCACTAGAAGTGTGTGGTGGCTCTAGGTGTTCAGATGGTTGGGATATATGTTATTAATTATGTAATTTGAAATAATATTTAGTATAGAATAATTATTTGTTTAATTTTAATAAAAATTTAGTAGATCATGTATTCATATGTATGTCTATAGTAGATGATTTAGTTTATAAAGTTTAGCTTATATATGAAAGATTATTAAATTATTAACTTTTGTAAGTATAAATTTAGGTTCACAATCTAAATATGAAAATTGAACAAAGTGCATAAGATTAAATATTATTTATCTTAATTATGGAAGAGGTATAGTTTTATCTTTTTTGTGCTAATATATTTTGTATGTATTTAACATACTAAGTAGAGATCAGTATATTAAATTGACATGATAAATAAATTTTCTAGCCCATTAAACAAATTTGTACTCTTAGTCTTGTATAATTAAATTATTACTTGTGTATATTGTGTAATCATTTAAAATTTATAAGATATAAATTCATAAAATTATCCTAATGTCTAAATAAATATTGTGGATTAATATAGTTGGATTAATTATTTAAGTTCAATACATATGGATTTAATTAAAGTCGAATTTCATTGATCTAGTCCATCAAATTAGGTTACAAATGATGAACCCACCTTTTTTAGCTCAATATGGCATCTTATTCTAGAGACCCAATTTGATGTCACATGTCAAATGATGTAGCAGGTCAAGTTAAATGAATAAGCAAATAGGATCATGCCACATGTCAAAATGACTTAACATGCATAGCCAAATCAAAGATCAATAAAAATGTGTTACGTATGTACAAGTGACATGTTCCGACCAATTAAGTATCACCATGTCTCTTTAATCTGATTGTCCGAATGAAGTCCGTCCTCATCACATATCTTTCATTCGACAACTATAAATAGGGATGCTCATAATTCACAAAATTCTCCATAATTCTAACAAAAAGCAGAGAGACTCTGTGGATCAAATGTCACAAATTTCTCAACAAGCTATAAGTTCAAGCATTCAAGTTTAAAACACAACTCAAGATCAAGACCACTAAGTTTTCAAAGTGGCTATTTTGCCAACCATCCCTTGATACTTGTCTTTATATATATATATATATAGATATTATTTTATTCGGAAATATAATTTAACTGGTTTTAAGAGTCGTCACTTAATTTTTAAGAAAAATCAAGAAAACTACTTTTTCAAAAGATTAAAACAGAAATCTAATGAAAATATTCAAGGGGGGTTTGAGGTTCTTATTAGCATTTCGGGACGGGTTTGAAAGCACCCGAAATGCCCGCTAATACGCGGTTATCCGGCAATTAATTATTTGGCTAAATTTATTTGACTTAATCTGATTTTGAACAATTGTTATAATTAGGACCGGGAAATGGGAAATATTAAGATTTTATCTAAGTGAAATATTTTGAAAAATTAATTTTTTAGGCCTCGTTAAAGGTGATTGATTTAATTAAGTTATAAAACCAAAACGGGTATCTTTTGGGGATTTTCTTTTTAAAACCTTAAGATTTAGTAGCAAATATTGACAAGTAAATAAATGCTATAAAATAAAGAGGGAAAGAGACTTGGGCCCAAATCTGGTTTTCCTGTCCGCCTGGGACAGTATTTGGGCCCATTTGAGTCATCTGCTTAAGATTTAGTAGCAAATATTGACAAGTAAATAAATGCTATAAAATAAAGAGGGAAAGAGACTTGGGCCCAAATCTGGTTTTCCTGTCCGCCTGGGACAGTATTTGGGCCCATTTGAGTCATCTGCACATGTCCTAAATTCTAGCAAGACAATAGATAAGTGGGCTTAGGCCCAAAATACAAATTTTTCGGAATTAAGAGTGGGACTTTAGCCCAATCTTTTCAATTTCTCGATTTGTTGCTTCTTTCAACTTCGGGACCTGTTCGTCGATTTTAAATGGCCGGTAGACTCGAATAAGGGATTGGGCCTCCGTGGCCTAATGAGAAAATGCAAGGGTAGAGTCCACGAGGACTCGAGCAGATTTACATGCAATAAGAATGAGAAATAAAATTAGTAACCCAATAATAATATCTCCAAACCATGGTTTAACAATGCTTAAACAATCCCAAATAATAAATGTATCAAGGGAATTACCACTTAGCACCTTAAACTATAGCGAATGAATAAGTAGCTTAGATAAATACACCAAAAACAAACAACAAATCCTAAACAGAAAGGAAGACAATTTTGATTAGACCCAAAATGATTCCTTCAACTCACACCATTCTATAAAACCTCCTTTACACATTAATTAAAAATTCATTAAGACATAGAAATAAACCAGTAAATGAGTCACATAGCACGTAGCCAAATCACCACTATTGACCTTATACCGAAGAAGTCAACTCGTCACACCCATGAAAGATTAACGCCAAAGACATCACACCTCAAGTGACCTTTAGGACCAAATTCCAACAAAACCAAGATTTGAACAAGAGAGAAAACAAGAAAACAAACTTGGATTTCAGACCAACTCTACCGGTAGATAAGCATTTCTTTTTTGACTAATTCTAAACGAAAGGGAGGCGTAAACTTAACATTATGGCGTACCAAACAGTAAAAGAGGAACGAAGTCAGGTTAATGAGAGAGAAATAGCCAAACATCAGCAACTCAAAACTAGCTCAAGAACAGTCTTAACAAGTCAATCACGGCAAGATTCGAAGATGAAAAAACAAAGATATATGACAACAAACTTTGACACAGAAAGAGAAATCGGAATAAGGGCGAACCAATACGAAACTAATCATGAAAAGAATTCATACTAGGTGCAAAATCATGGACATCAAGTAAGATTAACAAGCAGCAAAGAAATCGATTTTAGACGAGCCTAAAGGTTGCAGCCAAAAAAAATAATCATACGCTATGATTTAGAACTTAAACAAGCGAACTAGATCAATATATCCAAACTAAAACTGCGTAACAACTTAAATTAAACAATGCCAGAAAATCACGCTAAGGACTCTTCATAACAACCAAGAAAACAACACAAATAAGTCATTGTAATCTAAAGCGAAACTGAACCAAGGTCGTAGAGAGTGTTACCTTTTCGGGGGAGCCAACTGAGACCAAACGAGCAGTGAGAACCGTGACTTTACCACCAACTTCGGAACTCAAACAACAACCAAGAAATCTGGGTAAGAATATCCCAATAGTTCCCTCGAGTTCAAAGGGAACTTGTGACAGAGCAGTGGACGACACTGACGAGAGAAAAGAACGCAAAGATCCTAAACGAGTTGATTTCCTCTCTTTCGGAGTATTATCAGACTACTTCCACTTAAGTTGCTCTTTATATTTTCGCTAAAAAAAAAGAAAATTCCAACTCTCCCCCCTTTTACAATGAATAAGAGGAGAATATATATAGGAGACTACTAGGGTTCGAAATCTTTGGGTGGGAAAGGGATGAAATCGGATTCAAGGTCGCCCATTTACAATTTAAAAATCGAAAATCTTTCATCCTTTTGGAGAGACACCTTTTCCTTGCGATTTCAACCCATTCCGGAAGAGGAAAGGGGAGAAAAACGCGTGCCTATTGCCTGCTGTTACGATATTAATAATTGAAAGGGACGTCTGAAGAAGAAAACAAAGAAAACAGAATACTGCCTTCTGTTGCTGTTGCTTTTCCGTCTGATCGCTGCTGTGCTTTTGTGAACGTTGGGGCTGCTGGGTTTCTATTGTGAAGGAAAGGGGAAGGTGGGCCGTGTTAAAAGAATTAAGAGTTGGGTGGGCTGACGGAATTTGGATTAAGTTGTTGGGCTGGCTGGGAAATAAAATGGTGGGCTGGAGGTTTGAATTGGAATTGGGAATTGAAATGGGTTAGAAAAACTTAGCCAATTTGATCTTGTTAAGATAGATTTGGCTAGTAATTAAATAAGACAAATTGATATTAATTAATTAACGAGCTTCTTAATCTTAACAAAATAAAATAATTAACTTAATCAAACTAATTAATTTAAGAATATTAACTATAACTTAAACTAAACAAAATATTTATGTAAAAGTAAAATCTTTTTGACGAGATTTTTGAATATTTATAAAATATACTAATTATATAAAAATATATTTATTATTTAAAAATTATAAAATGACTAAAATTACCTAAAAATAACTTGAAAAACATTTGCAATTTTTATCAAATTAATTATTCCAAATTGTTTGAAATTAAGAAGCTCGGAAATTAATTCTTCTCGGGGAGGGTCAAAATTGGGTGTCAACATATATAATTTGATTCTCAAAAACACTTTTCAATTGAATTAGCCAAACACAAATTATTATTTTTTAAAAGCACTTTTTTCGAAAAGCTATTTTTAAAAAAAATGCTAAAAATAAGCATTTTTTAGCGGTAATACCAAATAGGCTCTTAATATAGTATTTGGATTCTCTTTCCTAAGTAAAGATAAAGTCCATGAATACTACATAGCAATAGACTAATCTATATATATATATATATATATAATAAATCTAGACATAGAATTGGTGATGTGATACCTGTATATGATCACCATTCATATTTATCTTTTTTCTCTTCTTTTTTTTTTTTGACATTTTCTCTTTTTCTTTGACAATTTCTATAATTTTAAAATAGAAAAACTCTAATTGTATCTTGATTATTGGATTTAATAATGGACAACTGAACAGACAACTCACATAAATGAAAAAAGATTAATGGCAAAACTAAAAATGATAATTAATCTATAGAATAGAATATGAAGGAATGAAAACTGAAAAGGCAAATATTAATTGTGATAAATTCATCAAACAATGACCATATAAATATATTACGAATAAGAAGAGGCTCACACAAGTTACGAGGTAAAATGATTTGTGGTTGTTGGGTATCAATGTTGTGTCCAATAAAAATTCGTTCAAAATCAACAAACAATTGAAAGTAATTGTTGCGTTCAAAAGGAAATTCTCCATATTGAAAGTTGGTGTATACTCTGATTTCAATGTATTTTTTTTAAGTGCGTATTTTAATGGAATATTGATTTTGAATTTGGTAAAATAAACGTTGAGATGTATGTCTCTTCTATTCTTCATTTATCAATTTATTTGGCATTATATGTCTTGAAATTTTTAAATTTAATAAAATAAATAAATTATGATGCATGTGTTGATGATGTCACCATTGCCTCTTGATTTTGCTTTCATAGAATCGATTTATCTGAAATGAAGGTTATACGAATAACTTTGTAATATCTTTGAAATCATAATTTTATTTGTAAAAGAGAGGTTGTTCGACTAAGGCCTAATATATATTTCATCGTTTTAGATTTAATGAAGCAATTCTTTGATTTAGTCTCTTTTTTTTCATATATGTATTTGTCTTATATATATTAGTCTTCACATATTTATGTTTTGCTTACTATAATTCTCTCTCTTTATATATATATATATATATATATAAATAGTTTCATAACATAATATTTTTAACTAATCTATCTATATAATTATTGTCACGATCCAACTTATCGGGCCGTGCAGGCACCTACATACTACCGCCTAAGTAGGAGAACTCTCATACCCAACAATTAAAACATGCGGAAATTTGAAATAATGGAAATAAATATAATAATATGATTATTTTTTTAAACAATATCCTTTAGACACACTTTTCATCCAAACTTGTAAGGAAAATTAACAACTCCTAAGGGTCTAGTCTAAACAGGTACAAGAGCTACTAAGAGTACAAACTGACATATTAGACAAAAGACACAGCTCCCACCATACGGAAGGAAGAGTAGAAGCTGCTGGAGAGTTCTTTATCTTCATCTAAGGGAACATCAACAACCTGCATCCAGACTATGTCAAAAAGACATAGCAAGAGTAGTATCAGTACAAACCACACGTGCTGGTAGGCATCACCGGTCAACCCGACGCCCACCACATAACATAAGAAACCAACTAGTAGAAATATACAATAGACCACTCACTTCTCTACCCTTACCCTCTCTTAAAATATCCCCAAATTACACTAGGTTCTTGATCATAGCTTAACCGTTCTAACACATTAACAAATCCTCAATTACCACTACAAGCATCCCAACTATCCGCTCACGTCATACCCTTACTTCCTTGTCACCTTACTCAACCATGGTCACATAGTACATTACGTCACGCTTTCTAACCACTAAACACAATTACCTTACTCCAAGTGAATTCCACTTAAGCACTTACTTCACGTACCCTACCTCTGTTTCTCGCCATTATGACACACGAACAACCCTTGCTATCCATTACTCGCCCCTTGAACACTTTACCCTTCCACTATATCTAACAAGTTCGCTTAACACAAGGAACAATCAAGTATAAACCGTCCTAACATATATCCACTAAGTGCAACCTATATAAGTCAACACAACCATATAGTCACAGGTATATATCGAATATGTACCACATTATCAACATTTACGAACAACGAACATCTTCATATTTCTCAAGCTACACAATTATGCATATCATTGGTCCTCTCATGGAACCCAAATTGAAACAGTTAACATACCGGAACGTGGTACCCGATTCAATAATTATGCCAGAACGTGGCAACCGATCCCATAGTTATGCCGGAACGTGGCAACTGATCCCATAGTTATGCCAAAACGTGGCAACCGATTCAAGTTAGTTATGCCAGAACGTGGCAACCGATCCAAGTTAGTTATGCTGAAACGTGGCAACCGATCCATTCCCCACACTACAATCGCAAGTATATTCTCACAATCATAGAAACAATTTATGATTCATGGCGCTATTTGTCATTCATATATCCCTATTTACAATAAGTGTAGTCAACACTGCATACTTCGTATATCTACACGTATCACAATGAAAGCAAGAACAACATACATCACTAAATCATGGAATCACCACCCTCACAATGGATTATTCATCAACACTCTTCATGCAAAACCCTAATTCGACCATACTCAACCCTAATTCATCGTCTAAGGCTTCTTTCTAGGGTTTAAATCATAAATCATTCGATGCACGAAGGTCTACGCATAAATCCTACCATCGATTTACATATATTACACAATGAGCACAAATTTAAACTACTCAATTCATAAAACCTAGCCTACCTGGGCGCCAAGCAATTGCACGAAGTTCTGTCTTCGATTTCGGTTTTCTGAGAGTCGTGACTGTGAATTTGGCCAAGAATCCGCAAGATATCACCATCCTTACATTAGAAATCTTGTTCTCCTTCCTTCCCAAGCTTAGAGCAGCTTTTCTGAGGTTTCTAGGGTGTTTTACGACTTATTAAGGTATTTTAGGAAGATGGAGAAAATAGAATTTCTCGTAATTTATGTTCTGCCTCGCCTATCCCGCTCTGGCGCTAGCTTACCCCGCCCTAGCGGCAACTACCCTGCTCTGGCGGGACAAAGGCCTTGAATTTTCCCGGATTTTTTGTTTCTCCTAAATACGACGGTTCGGGTCGTTACAATTATATAAAGTTAGGCATTAGAAATATGATACACAATTAATAGCAATATATCAAACTTTATTTATATTTGTATATTGCAAGCTTGTATTTAGCTACTGTATAAATTCAAATGTATCAATTTTATCTTTTTCTTATAAATGCACTATTTTAAATTTTAAGAATATTGTATTAATGTCATACCAAATTTTGGAATTTGGTCTCCTAAATAATGGATACATTTAATTGATTTTTTTAAAAATTATTTTAGTTTTCTTTTTCATTTTTTTATCTCTTTATTCTTTTAGAATTTATTTATTTAAGAGAAATGAAAAAATAATCACCCTTAAAAAATGTTAGTGTCACAATTCACACCAAGAAATAAATACCAAAAAAGAGACTTTAGAGAAGAAAAAAAAGTGGGTTACATCTCATATCTTTCAATTATCATATATTTTTCATTACTTATTTATTTTTATGTTATTTCTATATTCCAAAGTAAAATTGATTGTTTTTATTTAACATGGAATATTTTTCACATTCATTCTTTAAAGAATAGGATGTTGAAAGAACTGTACAAAGTTGCTTTGTTTTGTTAAGTTGATTTCTTTTCTAAAAATATGGTATGATATTAATTATCAATCTTATATTATATTTTTCTTTGATTTTTTTTATTGCAAGAAAAAAAGGTGTAAAGAAAAATGAACATTTACATTTGATTAATTTGTTAATCAGTAGTCACAACTCACACTATGAAAGACTTCATTTTGATATTAATTCTCAATTTTAAGAAATGATAGTAACTTATTTTGATATTAATTTTAAGGATAAATTACCTATATACACACCTTTATTTTTCATAATTTCTATTATTCCCTATCATTTTAAAATATTTCCAAAATCCCTCTTTTTCCTACCAAACCCCATCGTTCCCGGATACATCAAGTTGTACACGTTTTTCTTCCCATTTTTACTCCTTATTTCACTCCCTCAATCTCTTCCTATTTTTACTCACTCAATCTCTTCCTATTTTCACTCCCTCAATCTTTACTTCCTTCATTTTTTAATTTCCAGATTTTTCCCTCAATCTTTACTTCCTTCATTTTTTAATTTTCAGATTTGTTCTCTCTCCTTTCAGTAAGATCGCTCCACAATTTTTTTCGAAGAACCCAAGTTAGTCTTTGCTCCACATTTTTTCCAAAGAACTACCAGATCTCCTCCCTTTCCACCTTCACAAAATGCATAAGGGAAAGGTGAAAGCGATGATGTATCCACATTGCTCCTTGCAAACAATTCGTTTCCAGGGGATCCTTTTTTGCTGGTGAAACTACATTATGAAATGGAAAGAAGTAGTCTCTACCAAATGTATCATTTTATTATGTATCAAGTGTTGCTATGTATCTTCTACGGTTATCCAAATTTAGAAGAATATGTATCCGTACACAATACCAAATTATATTCGTGATAAATTTGTGAGCGGAGAAATCGGGGAAGGACACATTCTCGAGCTTTAAATATACTGTTGAAAAAATGTCCAAAAAAGAGGGAAAAAAGTTGGATCTACCATTACACTACTATCACTGTAAAAGATACAGATTTCCAATGTATCTCGTTTATTTTGATTCTTAAATTACCCTTTGTTAGTGTCATTGATTTGATACATCACCGTCATAGTAGCTTTTGTTTTATGTAATGTATCATATTCATATTTAAGGTGTTGATATATAACCTTAATGTTGTTGAATATTCAATTAGTTTTAGCATATTCAATATAAATGTTGTTGATACATAAACACTACATAATGTATCATTTACATGTAACAAGTTCTTTAATGTATCATCAATCTTATTCAAATTTGAAAGGCTATATAGACAACAATAAATCAGTTATGTGTTATGTATCTGCACTCTTTAATATCTCTTCGGTCTTATCCAACTTAGAATGTGATGTATATGTACATATTACCCAATAATAATCTTGATTTATAAATCGTAATGTTATATAATTGGAGCACTGTGTATCAGATCCAACAATAGGTATATGATACATATCCATTATTTGAAAAACAATCTTATTTATCGTATAAACTGTACATATATAACTAATTATATACTTCAAACTAAAATTTGATCAAGACTAAAAAAGGAATACAAAGAAATGTGAAGGAACGAATAACCAAGACATAATTGCTTAGAAACCTTTTGTTTGAAAATAATGATGAAACTAGATTATATATGATAGTCAACACATCTATTTTCATGTGAATTGGGAGTTGTTAATTCTTTAAATAAACAATATATTATAATAAAAGAATACAAATTGCCAATTTTATGATAAAGAGAATTTAATATTATTTTAAAATTTAGCTAATGGTTCCATATATAAATAACGCCTTCATTTGATATTAAGGTGCCTTTTTTGTTTTGAAAATTTTCTCTCACAGTTTAAATATTTTTTTGGCGTAAAAAGAAAGTGAATATTTCCTTCCTTTTTTGTTTTATTTTTTGAAAATTTGTTTTTGCAAAAGAATTTTAAAAATAGTAAG
>NW_006239134.1:223652-227034 GCF_000226075.1 Solanum tuberosum | reverse complement strand
TATATATATCCACAAATTTTCTTGATCAAAACAAGTAATTTACATATCTTGATTGTTACTCTATTTATATGTACAATATACATAATAATAGTCTGATACATTTATACAAATTTGTGATACACACTCGATATTCAAAACATATTTGATTCATCTCAATTGTTAATCCATTTATTACATGTATCATATACAATATATTATGTTGATACATTTTTATACAAATCACATCCAGATACAAAATAATGACCACATCATAATCTATACATATAAAATTATCATACACATGCGTCGTTTACCACTAATGTATCATGACTTACATGTTCACATCAAAACGACAACATAAAACGTCTTCTTCAACCTTTTGCAACAAAGTCTTAACTTGTCCCCTCAATAAATCCTCGCAAGATCCAGGAGTAACCAAGTATTTAGCTTGACAAGTAATCATTTTTTGGATATTTCTGAAGATGGAGTCTCTAAATTCCCCATAGCAAGACCAACAATGGGGGAATCATTCGTTATATCAATCAATGATGATTGTTTCCCATTTTTGTTTCTTGATTTCATTAATGTTTTCTTCTCAAATTCTTCAATTTTCTCTTAACAAGAAATGAAATAACTTTTCTGAAATCAAATTAAAATTTAATAACGAAAGATGAAAAGAGGGAATAGAAACTTACTAGTTGACAGAGGGATCTTGTTAGCAGCAACCAAGGTTGTCCAATTAGTTTTGCGTGATACATTGAATTCAAATTACTAGCCGATTTCGAATTGATGATTTGAAATCGTGAATCATTTGTCCAATCATCTACAATGGAGGATTTGAGATTCAAGATTTCGAATTGATAGAGAAGATGAAAATTTGATTTTGAATTTTGTGAAGTTGTACAGATTGGAATGGAATGATATCAATCCGTCTGCGTGATTTGTGGGAAAAGAAAATCAGTTCTGCCCGATTTGTTGGAAGAAAATCAGTTATGCGTGATTTGTGGGATAGAAAATCAATTTTACATGAATATTCTATATTAAGCGCAACAAACAGTTTATGATGTATCATATATAATGTATCCTGAGGAAACTTATGTATCTGGATGTCTGATTTTTAAGGGATTTTTGTAAAATAGAAAAGAGTAGGGATAAATGTAATTTAGGGTCTTATACTATGGGATTTAGGTAAGTTATACTAATTTTAATATAATAAATTAGCCTAATATGTGGTTATGAGTTTGTCAATATTTGGCTAACCTTTTCATATTACACATTGATAAAATTAACACACCCTTTCATAGTTGAAGGATAACAGAATCCTTACATGCTCCATTGCAGTCACCATTTTCTTTTATTCAAATACTAAAATATAATGAACTTGCATTATGTTCAAGTACGGTCATGACTATCATTACTATCCATTGAAAGATAAACTTAGACGAGTTGGGCATGAGTTTAATTTGTTTGGGTTAAGATAGTTAGAGGTCGGACATGAGTTATGATTGGATGATGGATTATTTCTTTTTTAAAATGGGTAATTTCATTTGATTTAGTATTTTCTATCCAATGTCGGGCATGAGTTTAATTTTTTTGGGTTAAGATAGTTAGAGGTCGGACATGAGTTAAGATCGGATGATGGATTATTTATTTTTTAAAATGGGTAGTTTCATATTATTTAGAGTTTTCTATCCAATTGAAGAGTACGAATCACAGGTTTGTAGATAATGGGTATGAATGACCCGTTATTCTAGGGTAAAGCCAACTATTAAACAAAAATTTAGGGATATTTTTTTACCTCCTTCCTACAATTAAATCAAGGGATAATGCAGACAATATATTTAATACAGTGAACATATAATTAATCAAAAAGAAAGTTGATTCTAACACATATATTGTACCACTTGCACGAAGCGCTGCTACGTTCCCTAGTTTGTATAAAAATAAAAATTCTAGTGAAATATACAAATAGAGTAAGACATAGCTACTGAAACTAAAACTACGTTACGTAATTAGGCAAACTATAGCTAAGTAAACTCATTATGTTTCAACTCTTAGATATTTATGAAATTTTCACTTAAGTTTATTATTTTAAAGCAAAAAAATAAAGAAAAGTTCATAAATATTGCATAACATTAGAAAATTTTAACATGGAATGAATTATGTTTATATTAGTTCAATTTTATATATATATATATATATATACTACCTTAAAAACATGAACTCCCAAACTCGAATGTTGAATTACTATAATAATAAAAAATACTCAATTTATTTTATTTATTAATTTAATTATTTGTATTATATTAAAAATACATACCTTTTCACATTAAAGAGTTGTGATTTTTTCAAAGAGTTGTGATTTTTCCAAAAGATTGCAACTTTTTTGATGGGTTGTGACATTTTCGATGAGTTGTGACTTTTCGAAGGGTTGTGATTTTTCCAAAGGGTTGTGACTTTTCCAAAGGGTTGTGCCTTTTTCAATGAGTTGTGACTTTTCCAAAGGGTTGTGACTTTTTCGATGAGCAGTGACTTTTTTGAAAGGTTGTAGCTTTTCTGATAAGACACAATTAGCACCTATTCATACTACTATTTGTTAGCTATAAATAGAGGAGTTTCCTCACACTTTTAAACTACAATTTATTTTTTAGTTTTATACTCTTCTTCTTCTTAAAAAACCTCAAGGGTTATTTGCAACAATTAATTAAGTTAAAAATTCAATGAAATTCGAGGTATCACATAAGAAAGAGTTGGTGAACAAATTATAGCAAATCATTCAATTCACACTTGTAATTTTTCTTACTATTTTCATGAGTTAACAGTGATGAAAAGTTGTGAGAAAGACAATAATAATAAACAAATGACACGCCCCGAGCCTACACCCTGGGCGAGACTGGCACTCGAGAACCATTGTTGGCCCCAAGCGAACCCTTGACCTGACTTACTTACTCAGCGGAAGACTTAAACATAAGAAAGAAAATCCAAATACAAGATAACTCAACATGTCTCAAACTGAACTCATAATGTTTTAAAAATAAATATTTAACTTAGCCAAAATGGCTACTCAAATCTGAACATAAGCCAATAACAAAATGATGACGAATGAACTAACATCTAACTGACTATCTATGAAGCCTCTAAAATAACTGAGATGGATGTCGGGACAGGCCCACGACATCCTAATGAACTAAAATGATAAAGTAATGAAAAAGGGGGATCCTCTGGAATGCAATGAGGCTCACCAACAACTATGAAGTTCAACTGGATCAACGATGCGCTGGATGCTGATCCTGGTTACCTGCTTTTGCATCATAAGACGATGCAGACCAACTGGCATCAGTACATTGAATGTACGAGTATGCGAGTAGGAATGCTAAACACAACTTAAGCTTGAAAAGAATCT
>NW_006239134.1:221715-222822 GCF_000226075.1 Solanum tuberosum | reverse complement strand
ATAAACTTGAAGTAGAAATAGAGGATAAATGGTTGGACTTGTGGACAGGAAGGTTTCCACAATCAACCCACATACCTCAACTTTGGAGAATCCTTGATGAAGATTGGAATGGAGAATTGAAGTTTGAGATTGAGTCTTGAATCCGGAATTAGAGCTTGAGATGTTTGATTTTGGTTGAAGATCTTGGTGAAATTTTGGATAGGGCTTAGAGAGTGTTTTGAAGTAAAAAAAATATGACTAAGTATGGGACATATCCCCCATTTATAAAAAACGTCCCCAACCCGCTAAAAAGAAAACTCTCTGGGACATTTACGAAAATGGTCATAACTCCCTCATCCTAACTCGGAATGAGGTGAAACCAAGTGCGTTGGAAAGCTAACTCAAAGAGATATAATTTAATAGGTTGTGGTCCTTCCAACTTCTTGTGTGCTAAGAGATATGCCCCTTCAAAGTTGACCCTCCAAATCACATTTTTTTGCGATTTTCGAATTTTGATACGATTGCTCTAAAATTCGGGTTAGACCCATTTCCCACTCAATTTGACCCCCTGAATAAGAATATGAAGTCGAATTTCCGAAATCATGCACGGATTTTGAGAAATATGGAAATTACAATTATAGGTGTTTCCGAAGTATATTTTCGGGCATTTTTGGGGTCGTTTCACTCAACTGGATCAACGATGCGCTGGATGCTGATCCTGGTTACCTGTGTCTGCATCATTATAAGATGCTGGCCAACTAGCATCAGTGCATTGAATGTACGAGTATGCGAGTTGGAATGCTAAATACAACATAGGCTTGAATAGAATCTGAAAGGAACTGAAGAACTTACCTGGCTCAACTCAACTCCACATAACTGAATTCATTTCTATATAAAGGAGTTTAAAAACAAGTGCAATATAAAGAAAAAATGTTTAAAACATGATGTCAACTCTTTGTGTATTCAAAGATACATATAACTCTGAGATGTATGTAAAAATACAAATAAACTGATGTATATAAAAATACAAAATACTGTTGTGGGAGTTTCTCTAACCGACAACAATCACTTAAGAGTTATAGTGATGATACATCACTTTACCTCACGCTGCCAAGGACCATCATATAT
>NW_006239134.1:211337-221354 GCF_000226075.1 Solanum tuberosum | reverse complement strand
TGAAAACTAGCCCGAAGGCTCTTTGGAAATCGAGGTTTCCTTTCTTGTTTAAATGTGAAAACATTTTAAACTCTTTGGGAATACATAGTCCCCGTATACTTTTGAAGAAACGAACTTCAAGCTTTAATCTTTACTCTTTACTCAACTTGAACTTTATGTCTTAAAACAAAGTTAAAAGCATTTGCAAAAGACTTCTTGAAAAGACTCTAAGAACTTCCTAGACTTGGTTCTTGACTTTCCCTGAATTTGAATTTATAGATTCAAGGTTATGATTCATGTTTCTGGATGATTTCTAGATGTTTAGAAATCATTTAGAGTAGTTAGAATTGTGAACACCTAGTTTTTGACCAAAACATCAAGATTTTACACAAATTTTAATACTTAAATATTATTATTTCAGTAAGGTTATATTTAAAATAAATGAAAATATAAATCTGAAAATTACAACAGATTATAAGATCAGTTTATGTTTAGAATTTAATAAAGAAAGCTTGTGAATTTAATGTATTTGTTTTAATCCTTTAACTTTTAACTAGTCTAAAAAAAATAAAAAAAAATCGTATATCTTATGAAAAAGTAGAAAAAAAAAAGATAAAAAGAAGACTCCTAACAATTGTAAATTACCTTACCTTTATCCTAATTCCCCCCAACTTCCTTAACTTATTTCCTAAAAATCCTCCTTCCATTTAGTTTATTTTATTTTAATTCTATTTATTCTTTTTTTTCCTCTTGCACGATCTTTTCTCTTTTTTTTTACACGTTTCTTTTTTTTTCTTTTTCTTTTCTTTCTTTTCTCTTTGTTCTTTCTTTCTTTTTATTTGTTTTATTATTATTATTTATTATTTGTTTTGTTAATATTATATTACTATTTTTTATTTCATTCCCTTATCTCAACCCTAAAATTTTCAACTAGATTTCAAACTAAACTCCCAACTCTTTCACGTTTCTTTAAGTTAGCACCAGACTCACACCTAAAATATTATAAAAAACATGCTTAGTAAAGAGATTAAAAAGAGGATACACACAGACACAGACGAGAAAAAAAACTAGAGCAAAAGCAAAGAGAAGAAAAGTGAGTTTTTCTTTTGAGAATTAAGTCTAGAGTTAGAGGTTTTGTTCGTGGTTCCAAGTTTGTGCATCTTAAAGTTAGCCTTGCTAAACTTTGGAAATCTGTAGATTTTTACGTTATTCTTCATTATTTAGTCAAAAACAATTTGAAGGTGCGTTCTTGCCTTAGCCTATTTATATTATTTTATTTTATTTTGAATTGTTTTCATGTAAACTATATGTTTAATCCTTTTTTGTAGAATCATGAAAAAAAAAAACATGTATCCCATGAATTTCTCAATTTTTTCTTGAACAATATTTCATGTTTTTGTTTTTAGATTCATGTTATTTTTGCCGTAATTTAAGAAGACATAAGTGTGTTTTGTTTGTGATAATTAGATATTAATTTCATATATTTAATCGCATGCTCATTATTTAAATTGATTATTAATTGATGTGATTAGAAGATAATAGTTTAATTTAATTGATTAGTGATTCATAAAAGTTTTTTTTGTGGAATATGTTTTAGTCTTTTTAATATATTAAAAATAATTTACCTTTATAATAAGAGTAAGATGATTATCGCTTTAATTCGAATTGTTAAGGTATATAATTAAGAGGTATGACTATTATTTAGGGCTATATGGTAAAAAAAATAAAAAAAAATGAGAAAGATTGATTAGCAAAGCAGTAAAGAAAAGAAAGAAAAAAAAAAAGAAGAAGAAGAGAAACAGAATGTCCAAAAAGAATTAAAATATAAAAATAAAGGATAGATTAGAAAGAAACAAAAAAAAACGTAAAAAATAAAATAAAAAATACGAAGAGACAGAATGAAAAATAAATAAATTAATAAAACTGAAACGTAAAAAAGAAAAAAATAAGTAAGGAAAAAGACCTGCAAAGAAAAAAAAAAAAATAAAAAAAATAAAAAAAAATAAAAAAAAAAAAGGAAAAATCTTCCTAAAAATAGTCCTATTTACAATTTCTTGCTAAAACTAATCCAAATCACATAAAATTTTATTTATATTTTAAATTTAACTAAAAAAAAAAACACAATCCTAAAATACTCAAACTCAAAAAATCTCAATTCTACATAAATTCTAATTTCTAGCAATTAGATACCTAAATATCTTCTATCCACAATAAAAAAAAATACAAATACATGGAAAAAAAGGAGAAGAAAAGAAATTATAAGACATTTCAAGATTTGTAAATATGCATATCTGAACTTTACTATATTATTATTATATTTAAATAAATTTATGTGATATACATATTTTTAATTAATGAACATATATTAATAAAATAAAGTAATCTGAAATAGGTTTAAAATAAATCAAAGAATGAGGGTAAATAACATTTTTATTAAGCTAATAATATAATATTCAAAAATTAATTTAAGTCATATATATAGTCAATAAAGCGACCCTTCTAGAATCACGGGACTCGAGGGGTGCCTAATACCTTCTCATTGGTCAACATAATTTCTTACCTGAATTTCTAGTTCGCAGATCTATAAAAATAAAGAGTCAAATTTCCTTTTGATTAGGATTTAAATAATAAGGTGACTTGGAACACCAAAACTCAATTCTAAGTGGCGACTCTGAATAATAAAATAATCCCTTTTCAAAATGTCACTTTAATTGGAAAATTTCTTTTTTCTTTCAAAACATAAATTTAAATTTTGAGGAAAAATAAGGGTGTGACAGATGGCGACTCCGCTGGGGATAACCAGAATTCGAGCTTGTAAATATTGACTTATGTATGACTTTATTTATTTATTTCTTCATTTATGTTTTGGATATTGTATTTGTTGGCTTAATGTGCTAATTGTTTACTTTTTTTTTACTATTTTAATATTATTTGAATTGCATTATAACTGTCTTCTCTCGCGCACCACTCTGAGTCTTCTGTAATATCATTATGGGAATTGCGACTGCACACCCTACTTCTGTCAAGATAGCCAGTGGATCTTCGATCCATGATGTTTATAATGGGGAGCACCCATGCACAAAGTCGGAAAGCGCTACTACCGATACGTTACTACTCCCTAACTCAAGTTGTCCGCTCATTTTACGGCCAGTCTAGATACCTTTCTCCACAAGTTCAACCTTAGTAGAACTGAAATCTTCAGACATGATATCATTACTAAGTTCCGCTTTATCTACATCATGTGCATTTAACTTAGCAAAACTCGGCATGGGGCCCGGGTTTGTCTAGGACAGGTACCTTTTCTTGAGACCATCATGTATATTTTTGTGCTACTTATTGCATAATGTGAAAGACTATAACAAATGTTGACCGACTTTAGATAATTAACTAAAAGAAAAAATGTCTATTTTTACCCACTTTCAGCAAATGATTCAAGATAAACAAATTGAAAATAATATATATATAACCCTCAATTGTATTCTCGCTTTTATCAAAACATCAAGTTTTTACAAACAAAAAAACAAAAATAATAATAATAGTGCATGTACACATAAAAAAATAAAATTATTATATATATATATATATATATATGTCTTCAAATTTGTTTCAAATAGTGCATGTCCACCTTCTTTTTATTTCTTTTTCTTTCTCTTCTTCATGATTCACTTGTCAACATTATCTCTTTATCCAGTTATTCTCTCCGAAAACAACCTAAGCTTCCCCTAAGGAAGGTCAACAAAAGTCGTTTTCAAAAGAATGACCACTTTAGGCATTTTGAGTCATTTTTCATATTTATTTATTTTTCTTTTAACTACTCCGACAAATGATTTCGAATGATCAAAATTTCATAAGTTAAATTTGGTTTTAAATCGTGAGTTTCTTTTCCTAACTAGGTAATCATGAGATCTATGAGATGTGATAAAAGATCAAGGGATGAGGCAGTCGAAATGGTCAATGATCCCCCAAAGTTCATGATCACGGATAAAACCCCACCACTACTCATGGCTTAGTGGAACGATATGCATGAGTTTAGGTGAACTAAGATATTCAAACATCTTGGTTTCCTCACAGATATCATGAGATTTAGTCCTGACAGAGATTTGATCGAGGCTTTGATCCCGTTTTGGGATTCTACAAGCAATGTGTTTCGCTTTAACGATTTTGAGTTGACGCCTACATTGGAGGAATTGGGTGGTTTCACAGGGTTAAGCAAGGATCTCCGAAACAAAACACTCATAGCCCCAAGAAGCATCAGCGGGAACAAATTTTTAGAACAAATGCACATCATCCATCCTCATTAAGGAGTGTTTTCGATAATGTGTTGGTTTCCTTGGAATTTCTATACTCAAGATATGGAAAGAAAGAAGGATTTTCAGACTACGGGAAGCAAACTTAAAAAATGGGCAACACCTCCCTACCTGGGAAAAGCATAGACAAGAAGCATTCATGGTGGCCTTTTTGGGAACCATGGTTTTTCCAAGGAGAGATAAAAAAATCAATATTCGTCTGTCGGGAATAGTCGCTGTTATGATGAAGAAAAAGAAATACACTATCTTGCCAATGATGTTAGCCGACATTTATCGTGCTTTGACTAAATGTAGGGAAGGGGAAGACTTTTTTGAAGGTTGTAGCATTCTATTGCAAATGTGGTTTTTGGAACACTTGTATCGCCATCGTTTTGCGACAGATTTCAAATCTGAATGGTCGAATTATATTTTGAGCCACCCAGACAGGATGAAGGAATTAGTAGAAAAATTGCCAAAAGGTGTCAAAGCGTGGAGACATTATCTTCTTAAATTAACTACATCTGATATTACATGGAACTATCATTGGTTCCCTGCGAGTAATGTAATTGTTATGTCTTCCTATCGTCCATTCTTTGTTCTGACAGGGCTTCGAGGATTCCAACCATACATACCCCTTCGGGTGCTACGCCAACTAGGACAAACACAAATCTCACCTAGGGCCGAGGATACACAGAGTTTCGTATGGGAGGTGTCGTTTGAAGATCGAGAATCAGAAGCTCAAAAGATTTGGGGTGGTAGTCGAACTTTATGCTCGAAAGCTATGGTAGACGATCGTGTTGAAGGAGAAGTAGACCCCTCATACCTCCATTGGTTCTTTAATCAAGCCCCCCTCAAAGTAATGCCCGAAGGATCAGCGCGAGAACTCAGAGATCAAGAAGAGGAAATTGATGTCAGAATCAAGCAAGCTCGGCTCGAGGTGGAAAAAAATTACAGGTCTACTATGGATATCCTCAGTAATGACCTAAAGAATGCTAGAGAAGAGTTGGTTCAACGTGATGCAATATTCAAAGAGAGAGTTAGGTTGATTCAGAAAAGGGCTGAAAAGGAACATCAATCCACCATTCGAACCTTACATGAGGATTTGGGCATTGTCACATGCGCTATGGAGCAATAAGAGGAAGAGTATAAAAAAGAAAAGACCCTCTTAATGCACACACATGCTAGACTACAAAATCAATTAAAAGCTTCGATGGGACGAGAAACAGACATAGCAAAGCGTTTCACATCGTATAAAGCAGAAGTCACGATCGAGAGAAACCAATGGATGGGGGAGCGTGAAGAACTTCATAATCAAATCGAAGATCTTCAGGCACATGAAGAGGATTTGACCCACATGGTTGGTACTACTTAAGAATGGTTGCAGAATTGTCACGAGAATATGGAGGAGGCCAAAGGACAAGTGCTTCAACTGACAGAGAGCTTGATTGATGTTTATGGTGGTTATCTACATCGGAGTGATAAGAGCCTGGGTCGACATGCGCGTGCACTGGCCCCACATTTGCCAAAAGCTTTGTCCAAGGTCTACTCTAGCCTAGGGGGCAATTGATGATCAAGAAATATTGGAGAAGAATTTTTTATTATTTCTTTTATTTTCATTTGATCGAAGTTTGTTTCAATCCTTAAGTACTTTGATGTTTTGGTCATTTATTTTAAGAACATTTTGATTTGAATAATGTCTTCATGTTAAGTTAAATAAATGTCGTGTTTTCTTTTTTAAATAACTCTCCTTCACGAACTACGTAATGATCTGATTCATGTTCAACATGATACGTAGGCAACCTTAAACATGTTCGATCAAAATGCGTTCAAAATATTCAGATGAGTAAAGTATAGGACTAAAAGACATAAGCAAGTCGTCCAAAGCCGGGATGAAACATAAAAGTCTTCCAAAACTCATTGTAGAAATAAGAATAATTTAGGTGCATAACATAAAACGTGTGATTAATATTTGCAAAGTGCTGAATCCTAACATAGTTGTTTTTATATATAAGAGAGAAAGAGTTTAAAGGTGGTTGGTTTGTGAAGAGAGCTGGCATTTCATCAATATAACACGAGATCAAAAGGGAAAGCAAAGATGACACGAAAAGATGAAACAGAGTCGGGAAATGACGAAGTGCAAAATCAAATGGTTGCACAAGAATCAGTATATGTAGAAGAGATCAAAATGTTGAGACAACAGATGACCGAAATGTATGAAGCTTGGATGAATGGGCAGGCTCCCCCATCTTCAATTCGGGAATACCTAAATGTGAATATGTCATTCCCCATTCAAGTCTCAACAAGAGACCCGGTTTATCCACCTGGATTTGGACCCTACGTTAACATATATAATACTGTTGGAACTTCCTCGGTACACCCGTTCAATCCACCTATGATGAACAATCCACTCTTCATGCCAACTGTGGAAACTAATGCAATTCCTCAACCAACACTAGTACAAAAATCTAATGATGATCCTATACCCAAAGATCAATACGGCCAAGGTCAGGCCCCTAAATTGACTTTCAAAATTCCTGACTCTTACCACCACACTCATCAATACAGTTCACCCGTCGAGGTTGAAAAAACCACTAAGGACGAGGAACATGAAGAAATTGCAAGAAAAATAGGAGTTTGGAGCAAAACATAAGGAATATGCAAGGGTTGGGAGGACACAAAAGTGTCTCAATCAAGGACTTATGCATGTTTCTAGATGTTCACTTGCCTATAGGGTTCAAAACTCCAAAGTTTGACAAGTATAATGGTCATGGCAACCCAGTGGCTCATTTGAAAAGATTTTGTAATCAGCTAAGAGGAGCCGGAGGAAAAGAAGAACTTCTTATGGCTTACTTTGGAGAAAGTCTAACGGCTGTAGCCTCAGAATGGTTTATCGATCAAGATATTTCTCGATGGCATGTCTGGGATGACATGGCGCAAGATTTTGTCCAACAATTCCAATATAATATCGATATCGTTCCGGATCGCAATTCCCTAGCTAATATGAAGAAAAAACCATCTGAAAGCTTTAGGGAATATGCCATAAGATGTAGGGAGCAGGCGGCTAGAGTCAAACCGCCGATGAAGGACTATGAATTGATTGATGTTTTTCTCCAGGCTCAAGAACCTGACTACTTTCATTACCTTCTCGCTGCAATGGGAAAGCCTTTCGCCGAAGCAATTAAGATCGGAGAAATGGTAGAGAACGGCATAAAATCGGGTAAAATTGTAAGCCAGACAGCCATTAGAGCTACCACGCAAGCAATACAGAGCGGGTCAGGTAATTTTGTAAATCGAAAAAAGAAGGAGGATGGGTCCTCGCCGAAGCAATTAAGATCGGAGAAATGGTAGAGAACGGCATAAAATCGGGTAAAATTGTAAGCCAGACAGCCATTAGAGCTACCACGCAAGCAATACAGAGCGGGTCAGGTAATTTTGTAAATCGAAAAAAGAAGGAGGATGGGTCCATGATGACGTCTGGATCGAGAGGTGTTCAAATGGGCATGAACCACCCTTATGTTCAAGTCCAACAAGAACAATCTAATTCTCCTCAACATTATTACCCATCCCAATATGCAGTTCTCAACACTCAAGCATAGGTCCGACCTCCTCAGCACCAACAATGGCGGGCACCTGCCCCACATGGTTCTCGCCCCTAACAACAAAATTTTTAGGCACCCCATAATCCACGTCCTCGGATGGATTATATAAGAGAACAAGGTCGAAAAGAAAACTTTACCCCAATTGGAGAGTCATATACGAGCTTGTTGCGGAAATTAGTACAATTTATATTGGTTGAAGTTGTCAATCCCTATTTTGTCAATCCGAATGCAAGAGGCTTTGATCTAACTGTTATATGTGAGTATCACGCTAACACTCCAGGTCATAGCACAAAGAATTGTTGGACTCTAAAAAGAGTCATTGAGAAGTTAATTGAGGATAAGGTAATTGAGATACGCAATGAGGAGGCGCCAAATGTCACCAATAACCCACTCCTTGCTCACAATAATGAGCATGTTGTGGGGATGGTAGACATTTATGAAGATTATGAGCAAACATGTAGAACGAAAATGGAAAGTAGGGATTCAAAAGAAGAGTTTAGTATGGTTTTAGAACCCATACAAAAGGCACCGATAATTTTGAATGGTGCAAGTTCAAATTTTGGAGACTTGAGAAAACTAGTGTTGTATGTCCCTGGAGCTGTAAAAAGAAGAGAAGTATCGTTGAATGGACCAAAATTATACATTCCTGGTAAACTTCGAACATTTGGTCAAAATAAAAAAAGTGTGAAAGAGCCAGTTGTGATACAAATTGCAACACAACTTCCGATGACAAACACCAAGACCATTCCATGTAACTACAACAAAGTCGTTGTTACCCACAAAGGAAAGGAGATTGTTGAAGAAACAAATGAAACAAGATGATTAACTCGTTCTGGGAGGTGTTATGCTCTAGAAGAATTAAGGAAAGACAAACAAGCCGAAGAAAATAAGTTGCCGGTTAAAAAACCTGTCACTGAGGAGGAGGCTGAAGAGTTCCTGAAAAAGATAAAAGCTCAAGATTATTCTGTTATTGATCAGTTGAGGAAAACACCCGCTCATATATCCTTGTTGTCATTACTCATACATTCTAAAGAGCATCGTGAAGTTTTGACCAGAATCTTGAATGAGGCACATATCTCAGAAAGTATCACGGTGGGTCACTTGGAAAGGATGGCCTACCGAATATTTGAGGTAAATAGAATCACTTTCACTGATGATGAATTGCCTTTGGAATGATCTGGCATAATAAGGCGTTACATTTAACCGTGAAATGTGAAGAACACTATGTGAAGAGAGTCATGGTCGATGGAGGATCGGGTGTAGATATATGCCCTCTTTCTACTCTACAAAGGTTGAAAATCAACACGGATAGAATTCGTACTAACAATGTCTGTGTGCGTGCATTTGATGGCGCAAAACGGGACACTCTTGGTGAAATATACTTAACTGTTACAATTGGACCAGTGGAGTTCGGAATCACTTTCCAAGTAATAGACATGGACACTTCTTACAATCTACTTTTGGGTAGGCCATGGATCCACCTGGCTAGAGCTGTGCCGTCTACTCTGCACCAAGTGGTCAAGTTTGAGCATGATAAACTAGAAATCATTGTCCATGTTGAAGATGACCTCCCAATCACCCGAGATCCTTCAATACCATGCATTGAGGCCAAAAGAGGTTGTGAATCCCTCAACTATCAGGCTTTTGATATTATAACAGTCAATCAGTTTTCGGAAGGAAAGCCTATACCACAACCTCATCTATCATCTGCTCCATTCATGGTGGTGTCCCAGATGGTACAGAACGGCTATGAACCTGGAAAGGGACTAGGGCTGTCTTTGCAAGGAATTGTAGATCCCATCAATCCAATGGGTAATCAAGAGACATTCGGTTTGGGTTTCAATCCAACTAGATTTGATAGAAAATGGGCAAAATATCGTAAAAGAAATGTTTGGAATTTGTTAAAGCCAATCCCTCATATTGCTCAATCTTTCGTTAAATTTTGAGGTGAACCGAGTCCAGACTTCCCTCTCCAGAATGATATGGATGAAATGTGTCAAGGTATCAAGGAAATGTTTTATGATATAAACATGACTCAGATGGGTGAAAGCACTAGTCATATGGATGTGCAGTTCGTCGGCCCGAATGTCCAGCTCAACAATTGGGAAGCCACTCATCTCCTGAAACGACCCCAAAAATGCCCGAAAATGTGC
>NW_006239134.1:194600-211237 GCF_000226075.1 Solanum tuberosum | reverse complement strand
GGTCACGTCTAGGCCCTAGGCTTGGGTCGTGACATCTCCCTACAAGGAAGGAGTCTTGGTAGTGTATTTTGCTGCTTTTAATTTATTTATTTGGATTATTCTCAGGGTTGTAATTCAAACCTTCTAGTTGTCTCACTTAGGTGTTAACCCTTCTATCATTTCCCATTTAATGCAATGAAGTTCTAGTTTTACAATCATATTCAATCATCTTCTCTATTCTTACTCTTTCTAATATATGTCCCCTTATTTTTCATTTCAGTTACGTTAATGTCGACTTTAATAATATGACATGCATGCGGAGTTTACAGTTAGATCCTAAAAAAGTTGTCTGATCTCGAAACAATGAATCCTAAGTCTGACGAATATGATGAAGATGAAGCTTACGAAGAAATAAAAAAAAGGATTGGATCAATTTGAAAATAAGCCTAAACCTAATTTAAGTGAAACTGAGGCAGTTAATTTAGGAACTCCTGAAGAAGTGAGAGAAATAAAGATAAGTATTCATGTTGATCAGAACATTCGAGACGACATAATTCAAGTTTTATTTGAATACAACGATGTCTTCACTTGGTCCTACGACGACATGCCGGGTTTAAGTGTTGATTTAGTAGTTCACAAACTTCCAATACATCTTGATTTTCCACCTGTCCAGCAAAAGCAGAGAAAGTTTAAGACAGACACGAGTGATGAAATTAAAGAGGAAATCATGAAGCAACTGAGTGCAAATGTGATTAGAGTTGTCCAATACACTACCTGGTTAGCTAATGTTGTGCTAGTGCCAAAGAAATATGGAAAGATCAGAGTTAGTGTTGATTACAAAGATCTAAACAAAGCAAGTCCAAATGACAATTTTCCATCACCTAACATTCACATCTTGGTTGATAATTGTGCCAAACACGAGATTCAATCTTTTGTGGACTGTTACGCCGGATATCACCAAATTCTCATGGGTGAAAAAGATGCAGAAAAAACTACTTTCACCACCCCATGGGGTACATATTGTTATAGAGTCATGCCATTTGGTCTGAAGAATGCAAGAGCAACCTACATGAGAGCTATGACTACCATATTCCATGACATGATGCATAAAGAAGTTGAGGTATATGTCGATGATGTCATCATTAAATCTAGAACACAAGCCGACCATGTACGTGATCTAAGAAAATTCTTTGAAAGATTGAGAAAGTACAACCTCAAGCTTAATCCAGCTAAATGTGCATTTGGAGTTCCATCTGGCAAACTTTTGGGTTTTATAGTTGGTCAAAGAGGCATTAAATTAGACCTCTCTAAGATAAAGTCCATTCGAGAATTGCCACCTCCAAAAACCAAAACTGAAGTCATGAGTTTTCTGGGTAGGTTAAACTATATCAGTAGGTTCATTGCTCAACTCACCGCCACATGTGAGCCGATATTCAAGTTGTTGAAAAAGGATGCTGCTATCAAATGGACAAGTGAGTGTCAAAAGGCTTTTGACAAAATTAAGGAATATCTAGCAAACCCTCCGGTACTGGTCCCACCAGAACCTGGTAGGCCGTTATTTTTATATCTTTCAGTGATGGATAATTCATTTGGTTGCGTTTTAGGACAACATGACAATACGGGAAAAAAAGAACAAGCCATTTATTATTTGACCAAAAAGTTCACAAGCTATGAGGCAAAGTACACTCTGTTAGAAAAGACTTGTTGCGCTTTGACTTGGGTTGCCCAAAAATTGAAACACTATCTTTTGTCCTACACGACCTATCTTATATCTCGAATGGATCCTTTGAAATATATTTTTCAAAAATTAATGCCAACAGGTAGGTTGGCAAAATGGCAGATTTTGCTTACGGAATTTGATATTGTGTATGTCACTCGCACCGCCATGAAAGCACAAGTGTTGGCCGATCATTTGGCAGAGAATACGGTCGATGACGAATACGAGCCCCTAAGGACATACTTCCCTGATGAAGAGATCAACTCTATTGAGGAAGAAATTCTTAATGATGGTCACGTGTGGAAATTATATTTTGATGGGGCTGTCAACAAAAATGGAGTAGGAATTGGGGCAGTTCTTATCTCACAAAACGAATGTCATTATCCTGCCACAACGCGACTTCAATTCTTTTCTACCAACAACACAACAGAATACGAAGCTTGCATCATAGGTTTGAATATGGCAATAAATCTGGATGTGCATGAGTTGGTGGTTTTGGGGGATTTCGATTTGCTCATTCGACAAACTCGAGGCGAATGAGAGACTCGAGACATTAAACCCATGTCGTACAAACAATGTTTAGAAAACCTTATCAAAAGGTTCAAGTCCATTGAATTCAGATACATTCCCAGGTTTCACAATGAGTTGGCTGATGCTTTGGCCACCCTAGCCTCGATGCTTCCATACCCAGGTAATACCTACATTGACCCGTTGGAAATCCAAGTTAGGGACCAACATGGTTATTGCAATATAATTGAAGTAGAGCCAGACAGTGAGCCCTGGTATCACGATATCAAGCGGTTTCTAAAAGCTAAAGAATATCCAATACATGCGGATAGAGATAAAAAAAAGAACTATTAGGCGACTCGCCCATGGGTTCTTTTGAGTGGCGAGATCTTATATAAAAGAACTCCAGTTTTGAATCTATTGCGATGTGTGAATATTCAAGAAGCAGAAACAATTATGAATGAGGTGCATTCAGGGGTATGTGGTCCTCACATGAATGATTATGTTCTAGCAAAAAAGATTATCTGGGCAGGGTACTATTGGTTGACCATGGAGCGAGAATGCTTCTGATTTGTTTGCAGGTGCCATAACTGCCAGATTCATAGCGACTTGATTCACTCACCCCCTTTAGAGTTGCGCCCTATGTCTGTTCCGTGGCCTTTTGTTGCTTGGGGAATGGACATTATTGGGCTGATTGAGCCGAAAGCATCTAACGGGCATCGGTTTATTTTAGTTGCCATCGACTACTTTACCAAATGGGTAGAAGCTGTCACATTCAAATCAGTTACCAAGAAAGCAGTAGTGGACTTCGTTAATTCCAACATCATATGTCATTTTGGCATACCAAAAATCATTATTACAGACAATGCAGCGAATCTCAACAGCCACCTGATGAAGGAAATTTGTGAGCAATTTAAAATTGTTCATCGTCATTCAACCCCTTATCGACCCAAAGCAAATGGGGCTGTTGAAGCGGCAAATAAAACATCAAGAAGATTCTTAGGAGAATGGTGCAAGGATCTAGACAGTGGCATGAAAAACTACCCTTTACTCTCTTGGGATATCGCATGACTATTCGTACGTCAATTGGTGCAACTCCTTACTTGTTGGTTTACGGAACTGAGGTTTTCATACCCGCAGAAGTTGAAATCCCTTCTCTTCGAATCATTGTCGAAGCAGAAATCGAGGACACGGAATGGGTTAAATCAAGGTTAGAACAATTAGCACTGATAGACGAAAAACGGTTGACATCAATTTGCTTTGGTCAATTATATCAGCAGAGGATGACTCGAGTTTATAACAAGAAGGTACGCCCAAGAAATTTTGAAGTCGGTCAACTTGTTGTGAAACTCATCCTTCCCCATCAAGACGAGGCCAAAGGAAAGTTTTCCCCAAATTGGCAAGGCCCTTATGTTATTAAACAAGTGCTATCAAAAGGAGCTTTGCAACTGGCAGATATGGAGGGAAAAGCGATCGACACAATTGTTAACACAGATTCGACCAAAAGATACTACGTTTAACACTCTTTGTTATGACACTCTCGTGATTGACATTCTCAAGATGAGAGGATAAAAATGTATCCTCCTTTATTTCAAACACCACTTGTCTAGTGCTAAAAAAAAGTTTCATTGAACTATGTTCGACCTGATTCCTAAGAGGATATGTAGGCAGCCCTTCATTGGGGTTCGGTCTAATCACTGAATAAAACAATAATCATGTTCTTCAATTTTCCAAGGGCTGAGACATGACATTGTGACCTACGGTGTGTTACAAAATAAAATAAAATAAAATGAGAGAGTCTTATGAGTGAAAACCCTCACGGGCACCATATGACGATAGTAAGTTGATCAGATAAAGAGATAAGAATGTCTTATTGGTGGAAAACCATGAAGGGCACCATTGATCAAATGATGACATTCCGTCTTGGCATGAGCACACAATCAAGATAGAAGTCAGGCTATAGACTGAAAGGTACAACACTGTTTCATGAGATTCGGACAACTTAGAAGGATCAAACGTTCAGTCCTAATGCATGTCATGATTCATTAAAGTGGTCACGTACTTTCAGATCAGATTCTTTTCATTCCTTTTAAACATTTACTTATTTCGTCCTTCTAAAGACATAACTTTTCTTTCATAACCCTTTCATTTGTGTCATTTGTACTTGTGTTCGGTATTCTTTGAGTCTCATTCAGCATAAACTCGCGTCAAGTGAGAAAATCAAATTAAAGTCGCGAAATTGACTACGGTATTTCTAGTTGAATGTTGGGGGCATGCACAACATTGACTAGGGTTGTGAACCAATCAAAAAAATATATATATCAAAAATCAATACCGTGTGAAAAATCGGTAAAACAAGAAAGTTGTTTTGGAAAGGATGAACCACACAACATGCACAAAATGGAAATGGGTCAAAACGTTAATGAGAAGTATTTCAAGGGAAGATAAGGACTGTCTCTAAAGCATCTTCAAGTTATTCGCGCAATCGTCAATATGATGATTCTTTCAACCAAGACAGATTCAAAGTCAAACTCCACAAGATATTCGAAGTCACAAACCAACCACCATTTAGAAAAACTAACAAAATATTCTTTGTTTCAAAATAGGTACAAAGAAAAATCGTGCAAGTAATTCGTGAGAGTCAAACGCCACGAGGTAAGTTCTTGAATCCCTGTCTCTCTTACAATATGCACCACAATAATAATAATAATAACAATAAAAATGATTATTTTTCTTAATAAAAGCTGGAGCATTTTTTTTTTTGATTGTTTCTTTTACGTTTGAAAAATGTACAAAAATAAAAATAAAATAAAATAATTAATCTTAAATAATAATAATAATACAAGTAAAAAAATAAAATAAATACATACATACATATATATATATATATATTATATATATATATAACCCCTATTTTTATTTTCATGTCTTCATAGGGCACAATAACCCCTGGTTGCATATAGGGCACAATAACCCTTATTTTTGTTTTCATGTCTTCACAGGGTACAATAACCCCTGGGTGCATATAGGGCACAATAACCCCTGGTTGCATTTGGGGCACAATAACCCCTATTTTATTTTTCATGTCTTCACAGGGCACAATAACCCCTGGTTGCATATGGGGGTCTTCACAGGGCATAATAACCCCTGGTTGCATATAGGGCACAATAACCCTATTTTATTTTGCATGTCTTCACATAGCACAATAACCCCTGGTTGCATTTGGGGCACAATAACCCCTATTTTATTTTTCATGTCTTCACAGGGCACAATAACCCCTGGTTGCATATAGGGCACAATAACCCCTATTTTATTTTTTTCCATGTCTTCACGGGAAACCATAATCCCTATTTATTTTCATGTCCTCACAGGGCATAATAACCCCTGGTTGCATTTTGGATATAAAAATAAAAATGTATGTCTGCTTAGTATAGACTTTTATAGCTTTCATCAATAACTCACAAAATATTCCTAGTGCACACTGGGGCAATTTTTTTTGTTTTGTTTTGTTTTATGGCGTGCAGGTTTCTACGTGGTATACAAATTGGAAGTTCAAGAATAAAGACCTCATTTGATTAGAGAAACAATGAATCTTAGATGTCAATGACATTTAGAGTCGCTTTCAACCCATAATGGCTCAACATATCCTGAATCATCTTCTCAAGAAAACAAGCATTCAAGAATATCATGCGGAAGAGCGTCAACGGCTCAAGTTAAATCATAAGTTTCAGATCTTAAATTCAAATATCAAGTTCAAAGTTCGGAATCGGTGTACCTACCTAAAGAGGGTGAAGCAAAAACCGAAGATTCAAAACGAAGACTCAGAACTAGTGGAGTAGATAGGATCTTGTATCTTTCCTTTCTCTCCTATTGTATTTTTTCCTTTTAATGTAACAGCTGGAGCTACGAACCGGAACCTCGACTGAACCTCACTCGACTACCTAACTTATTCTCCCGTCCCTTCCTATATATGAACTACACCCGATCATTAACTCAGGGTAGGTAGTTTGTCCAAAGTTAGGGCGCAGTCAAACCTATCCTCTTTTACTTATTTTCACATTTTTGGATAAATGTCTCAGTCAAAAAATTAGCAATTTGTTCACGTCTTTGCATGAAAACTCTTCATGTTTCCAAGCAAAGAGGGACATACTGTGAACACCTAATTTTTGACCAAAACATCAAGATTTTACACCAATTTTAATACTTAAATATTATTATTTCAGTAGGGTTATATTTAAAATAAATGAAAATATAAATCTGAAAATTACAACAGATTATAAGCTCACTTTATGTTTAAAGTTTAATAAAGAAAGCTTGTGAATTTAATGTATTTATTTTAATCCTTTAACTTTTAACTAGTCTAAAAAAAATAAAAAAATAATCGTATATCTTATGAAAAAGTAGAAAAAAAGAAGATAAAAAGAAGAGTCCTAACAATTGTAAATTACCTTACCTTTATCCTAATTACCCCCAACTTCCTTAACTTATTTCCTAAAAATTCTCCTCCCATTTAGTTTATTTTATTTTATTTTTATTCTATTTATTCTTTTTTTTTCCTCTTGCACGATCTTTTCTCATTTTTTTTACACGTTTCTTTTTTATTTATTTATTATTTTTTTCTTTTCTTTTCTCTTCGTTCTTTCTTTCTTTTTGTTTGTTTTATTATTATTTATTATTTGTTTTGTTAATATTATATTACTATTTTTATTTCATTCCCTTATCTCAACCCTAAAATTCTCAACTAGATTTCAAACTAAACTCCCCACTCTTTCACGTTCCTTTAAGTTAGCACCAGACTCACACCTAAAATATTATAAAAACATGCTCAGTAAAGAGATTAAAAAGAGGATACACACAGACACAGACGAGAAAAAAAAACTAGAGCAAAAGCAAAGAGAAGAAACGTGATTTTTTCTTTTGAGAATTAAGTCTAGAGTTAGAGGTTTTGTTCGTGGTTCCAAGTTTGTGGATCTTAAAGTTAGCCTTGCTAAACTTTGGAAATCTGTAGATTTTTACGTTATTCTTCATTGTTTAGTCAAAAACAATTTGAAGGTGCGTTCTTGCCTTAGCCTATTTATATTATTTTATTTTATTTTGAATTGTTTTCATGTAAACTATATGTTTAATCCTTTTTGTAGAATCATGAAAAAAAACATGTATTCCATGAATTTCTCAATTTTTTCTTGAACAATGTTCCATGTTTTGGTTTTTAGCTTCATGTTATTTTTTTCGTAATTTAAGAAGACATAAGTGTGTTTTGTTTGTGATAATTATATATTAATTTTATATATTTAATCGCATGCTCATTATCTAAATTGATTATTAATCGATGTGATTAGAAGATAATAGTTTAATTTAATTGATTAGTGATTCAGAAAAGTTTTTTATGTGGAATATGTTTTAGTCTTTTTAATATATTAAAAATAATTTACCTTTATAATAAGAGTAAGATGATTATCGCTTTAATTCGAATTGTTAAGGTATATAATTAAGAGGTATGACTATTATTTAGGGCTATATGGTAAAAAAATATGAGGAAGATTGATTAGCAAAGCAGTAAAGAAAACAAAAAAAAGAAGAAGAAGAGAAACAAAATGTCCAAAAAGAATTAAAATATAAAAATAAAGGAGAAAGTAGAAAGAAACAAAAAAAAAACGTAAAAAAATTAATAAAAAATACGAAGAGACAGAATGAAAAAAATAAATATAAATTAATAAAACCAAAACGTAAAAAAAAAAAAGTAAGGAAAAAGACGTGCAAAGAAAAAAAAATTAAAAAATAAAAATTAAAAGGAAAAATCTTCCTAAAAATAGTCCTAATCTATTTAGAATTTCTTGCTAAAACTAATTCCAAATCACATAAAATTTTATTTCTATTTTAAATCTAACTAAAAAAATACAATCTTAAAATACTCAAACTCAAAAAATCTCAATCCTACACAAATTCTAATTCCTAGCAATTAGAGACCTACATATTTTCTATCCACAATAAAAAAAATACAAATACATGAAAAAAAAAAGGAGAAGAAAAGAAATTACAAGACATTTCAAGATTTGTAAATATCCATATCTTAACTTTACTTTATTATTATGTTTAAATAAATTTATGTGATATACATATTTTTAATTAATGAACATATATTAATAAAATAAGGTAGTCTTAAATAGGTTTAAAATAAATCAAAGAATGAGGGTAAATAGCATTTTTATTAAGCTAATAATATAATATTCAAAAATTAATTTAAGTCATATTTATA
Source organism: Solanum tuberosum (assembly GCF_000226075.1). Classification (NCBI taxonomy): domain Eukaryota; kingdom Viridiplantae; phylum Streptophyta; class Magnoliopsida; order Solanales; family Solanaceae; genus Solanum; species Solanum tuberosum. The sequence goes on along the minus strand of NW_006239134.1, from coordinate 202,778 downwards.
GTCAATAAAGCGACCGTGCTAGAACCACGGGACTCGAGGGGTGCCTAACACCTTCCCCTTGGTCAACAGAATTCCTTACCCGAATTACTAGTTCGCAGACCAATAAAAATAAAGAGTCAAATTTCCTTTTGATTAGGGATTTAAATAATAAGGTGACTTGGAACACCAAAAACTCAATTCTAAGTGGCGACTCTGAATAATAAAATAATCCGTTTTCAAAATGTCACTTTAATTGGAAAAACTCTTTTTTCTTTCAAAACATAAATTTAAATTTTGAGGAAAAATAGGGGTGTGACAAGAATCAATGGAAAGTGTTAGTACATTTTAGAAAGACTTAAATAGGCTAAACGACGAAAACTGGTGAAAAACGACGATTTGGGAGTATTCCGGGAGCGTCGCGCCAGCCCCAACTTGCTGGGGCTCAAATCTGGCGCACTGCTGCTGTGCTGCGCTATCCCCTCGGGAACTACGGGGGCGCGTCGCGCCAGCCTCCCTTCAGGCCAAATTCTGACGAACTTTTGATCTCGTTTTCTTATCCTAAATCGCTTTAATCCGATTTTTTTTCTCAAATTAACTTTAGATTCATATACCCAAATCATATACAGAAAATATAGCCCAAACAACTCAAGGAAACAATACTTTAACATCAAGAAACTCCTTAATCCCAACTCATATTCAAGAACGAAATCAATCCAAGAACAACTATCAAGAACATCAAATTCTCAATCTTTTTGGGACGAAAATACGCTGAATTAAAAATGCTTGGCGCGTGGGTGAACTAACCGAACGCTATGTGATCTCACATACCTTGTATGGATCACCCCCGACGAAATCCACATGCTGAATTCGACGAACTTGACGATTTCCTTGCTTCTCCTTCTCTTTTCTCCTCTTCTCTAAAACCCTAACTCTTTTCCAAAAGCATAAAATTGACCAAGTTCAGTTTAGACCCTTAATTAATTCACTAAAACAAATTTAATTAATTGGATAAGAAAAAGATTGAAATACCCTTCAAAAATCCGGATTGGACATTTCCTTATTTGAACATCCCAACTTTCAATGGGGGAATCTTACTCATACAAACTCGGATTTGCACAAACTTGGCGGAGTTGGAAAGATAATTCCGAGAGCTTTCCAACCTTACCTGGAAGTACACCTAACTCATCCTGAGCTAGGAGTTATGTTTGTTTGAAGTTGACCAAAAATGAGTATATTTAATTATTGGCTTCTTCCTATTTATTTCAAATTGCGAGATGTTACAATATATCCCCCTGGGGAACATTCATCCTCGAATGAGATTACTCTTAATAGGCTAAGGGTGTAACATGCAACATTCAGTTCAAGCACCCACAAGAAAATGCAAAACAACATGCCAACTTGTAAATAAATACTAAGAAAGGATTAGTACCTTGATCTAGAATTTCTCTGGGTTCGAAGAGATGTGGATATCTCTTCTTCATAATTTTCCACCAATAGACTTTTCTTAAGTCACGGTATATCTTGGTGGAACCCGGATGAATGGAATATCTGGAGCTATGAGCTTTCTCCATGATCCTCTCTTGGGTTCCATCCACTATTGGTACACACAACCTACCTTGATGTCTCAACACACCATCTCCCCCTTGTTCAAAAGCTAATACTTTTTGCTTATGAACATTTGCCTTCAATTCAAGCAAGATAGGGTCTTGGTCTTTCTCGCCTTTTACTTCTAACACTAATGATGATTCAACCCCATTCATCAACACTATTCCTCCTTCTGTGGAATCCATTAATCGAACTCCTAATCGTGCAAATCTATGCATGTCATTTTGCTAACTCTTTATTACCTTCTTCAAAATGGGCGGTACTACCCATAGATAACCTGCTCAAGGAATCATCAACAACATTAGCCTTACCTGGGTGAAAAAGAATACTCATGTCGAAATATTTGAGTAATTCTAACCACCTCATCTGTCTGAGACAAAGCTCTTTCTGACTAAACACATACTGAAGACACTTGTGATCGGTGAACACATCTACATGAACACCATAAAGATAATAGCGCCATATTTTCAAAGAAAATACTACAACAACCAACTCTAAGTCATGGGTTGGGTAATTCTTCTAATGAACTTTCAACTGTCTGGAGGCATAAGTTATAACATTGCCATTTTGCATTTACACACAACCCAAACCAACTCTAGACGTATCACAATACACCACGAAACCTTGTGTACCTTCTGGTAAGGTCAACACTGGGCAGTAGTTAACCTCTTTTTCAATTTCTGAAAGCTTTTCTCACAAGCTTCAGACCATTGAAACTTCACTGTCTTCTAAGTTAACTTGGTCAAAAGAGATGAAATAGATAAAAATCCCTCAACAAACCCTCTATAATATTTAGCCAAACCCAAGAAACTCCTAATATCAGTTGGAAATATGGGTCTAGGCCAATTCTGCACTGCCTCAATTTTCTGAGTATCAACTTTAATTCCCTCTCCAGACACAATGTGGCCTAAAAATGACACAGACTCAAGCCAAAACTCACATTTAGAGAACTTGGCGTACAACTCTCTATCTTTTAAAGTCTGAAGAACTAATCTGAGATGGCTAGCATGATCTTCTTCATTCCTTGAATAGATTAGTATGTCATCAATGAAGACGATAACAAATATATCTAAATAAGGTTTTGAAAACTCTATTTATAAGGTCCATGAACGCTGCAGGTGCATTGGTCAAACCCAAGGACATGACCAGAAACTCATAATGACCATAACGGGTTCTGAAAGCTGTCTTTGGAATATCACATTCCCTTACTTTCAACTGATAGTAGCCAGATCTGAGGTCTATCTTAGAAAAATATGAAGCACCTTGAAGTTGATCGAAAAGATCATCAATTATCAGAAGAGGATACTTGTTCTTAATGGTAACCTTGTTCAACTGATGGTAATCTATACACATCCTAAGGGAACTATCTTTCTTTCTCACAAATGGGACCGGAGCGCCCCAAGGTGAGATACTTGGTCGAATGAAACCTTTCTCTAAAAGAACTTTCAACTGCTCCTTTAACTCTTCCAACTCTGTCGGTGCCATTATGTATGGAGGAATATATATATGATGAGTATTTGGAAGAACATCTATATCAAAGTCTATTTCTCTCTCAGGAGGAATCCGGGTAGATCATCTGGAAAGACTTCTGGAAACTCTTTTTCTACTGGAACTGACTGAATAGGAGGTATCTCAACACTAGAGTCATTAACTCGGACTAAGTGGTAGACATACCCCTTAGAAACTAACTTCCTTACCTTAAGGTACGAAATGAAACGACCCTTAGGCACTGCTGAACTGCTTTTCCACTCTAATACTGGCTCATTTGGAAACTAAAACTTGACAACTCGAGTTCTACAATCTATTGATGCATAACAGGCATGAAGCCAGTCCATACCTAGAATGACATCAAAATCTACCATGTCTAACTCAATTAAATCATCCATGGTACTCTTGTGATTAATGGAAATGGGACAATCACGATAGACTCTCTCTGCTAGAATAGACTCACCAACAGGTGTAGAAACACTGAAGGGTTCACAAAGTTGCTCAGGAATAACATCAAAATTCAAAGCAACATAAGGAGTTACAAAAGATAAACTTGCCCCTGGTTCTAGCAAAGCATAAACAGTAAAGTCATGGACTTGGATCATACCAGTGACCACATCTAGCGAATTCTTTTGCTTTTGGCAACTATTGATAGCATATAAGCGGTTTGTTTCCCCGCCAGTACCTGAAGTAGCTCCTCGAGGTGCAGCTCTGTCTGGTAGAGCAACTGAAGAAAGTTGGGGCCTATTACCCCTATTACCATTACCTTGCATGTTCTCAGGACACTCCCTCATAAAATGACCGTTCTGACCACACTTGAAACAACCAGTAGAGCCCTCACGACAAATACCTGAGTGGTTTCTGCGACACTTAGCACATGCAGGAGGCTTACTACCCCTTTGTGCCATACTGCCTTGAGAATAGGCATGTTTAGCTCTGAAACTCTGGGAATTCTGACTATTGTACTCACTTTTGTTCTTAGGTGCAGGTGCACTAGCAGATGATGAAGCATGTCCTTTATGCTTATGGTGGAAAGAAGACCGGTTCGCATTACATTTTTGCTTCCCAAACTCATTTCCTGATGTCTTAGCTCTCTTATTCTTAAACTCTTTTCTATCCTTCATCTTATCCTCCTCAACTTGTTGCACATGGATCATTAGCCTTGCTATGTCCATATCCCCTATAAGCATAGCTACATTGCCTTTTTTGCTTGACTGACGAGACAACCCAGCAACAAATAAACTCATCCTGCTTCTCATGTCAGCAACCATCTCCGAAGCATAGCGGGAAAGTTGTGTGAACTTCAGACTATACACATGAACACTCATAGACTCCGGCTTAAGGGTGAGAAACTCTCTTATATTTGCCTCTCGCAACTCACGGGGAAAGAAATCCCCCATGAAAGCACTCTCAAACACAGCCCAAGTCACTATTGGCCCATCCTCATCCCTATTCTTTTTTCATTGGTCGAACTAGATTCTAGCGAAACCCTTCATTTAGTATGCAACTCGTTCCACCCTCTCAGCATCTACAACATGCATAATCTCAAAAAAATTCTGAAGTTCTTCAATAAAATTCTCTGGATCCTCTGTGACACTTGAACCTGTGAAGCTTGGTTGATTCATCCTTAAAAACTCACGGATCCTTGAAGTATTATCCACTTCCTATCGATTATATCTCTGTCCAACTTGATGGGTCGCAATTTGACTTAACATCCGGATAGCTTCATGAAATTCAACATTGGTGACCTCTCGCACGAACGAGTTAGAGAGAGACCTTTATAGAGATACATTCTATCACACAAAGTGAGTATGAAAGAAGTGAAGGACTTCCTAAGTGTTGCAACCTCCTAATTATAGATGTGGTGCGCTTCATACCGATAAATAGGACTCTACAAATATGGCTACATAGACTCCCTAGGACTCTTGAACTCTATGCTCTGATACCAAGTTTGTCATGCCCCAAGCCTACAACCCGAGCGAGACTGGAACTCGAGAACCATTGCTGGCCCCAAGCAAATCCTTGGCCTGACTTACTTACTTAGCGAAAGACTTAGACATAAGAAAGAGAATCCAAATACTAGATAACTCAACATGTCTCAAATTGAACTCATAATGTTTTAAAAATAAACATTTAACTTAGCCAAAATGGCAACTCAAATCTAAACATAAGCCAATAACAAAATGATGACGAATGAACTAACATTTGGCTGACTATCTATGAAGCCTCTAAAACAACTGAGATAGATGTTGGGACAGGCCCATGACATCCTAATGAACTAAAATGATAAAGTAATGAAAAAGGGGATCCTCATAAATGCAAGAAGGCTCACCAACAACTCTGAAGCTCAACTGGATCAACGATGCGCTGGATGTTGTTTCTAGTTACCTGTGGCTGCATCATAATAAGATGCATGTCAACTAGCATCAGTACATTGAATGTATGAGTATGTGAGTTGGAATGCTAAACACAACATAGGCCTGAAAAGAATCTGAAAGGAACTGAAGAACTTACCTGGCTCAACTCAACTCCACATAACTGAACTCATTTCAATATAAAGAAGTTTAAAAACAAGTGCAATAAAAGAAAAACTATTTAAAACATGATGTCAACTCTTTGTGTATGCAAATATACATATAACTCTGAGATGTATGTAAAAATGCAAATAAACTGATGTATATAAAAATACAAAATACTGTTGTGGGAGTTTCTCTAACCAACAACCATCACTTAAGAGCTATAGTGATGATACAACACTTTACCTCACGCTGCCAAGGACCATCATATACCTTGCCACGAGTATTTGACCTAACTCACTAAGTGGATCCACTAGTCTATGCTAAAAAGCATTAAAGAATTCATCTAAAAAGTATGACCCTTTTCTACCCATGATGGCTACATGGTTTATGGGGGTTGTGGGTTCTCTGAACGCTCCCCTATATCGGTGCTCAATACTACTCCCAAAATATGATACTAGCTCTTTATGTTTAAAAACATATTTCTTTCTGTGATTTGAGATAATTTCTCAAAAACTTAAGCTCAAAGGCTATCTTTGAAATCAAAGTTTCCCCTCTTGCTTAATTATGAAAGCATTTACTCTTTTATGAAAACTTGCCCGAAGGCTCTTTGGAAATCGAGGTTTCCTTTCTTGTTTAAATATGAAAACATTTTAAACTCTTTGGGAATACATAGTCCCCATATACTTTTGAAGAAATGACTTCAAGCTTAATCTTTACTCTTTACTCAACTTTAACTTTAAGTCTTAAAACAAAGTTAAAAGAATTTGCAAAACACTTCTTGAAAAGACTCTAAGAACTTCCTAGACTTGATTCTTGACTTTCCTTGAATTTGAATTTATGGATTCAAGGTTATGATTCATGTTTCTGGATGATTTCTATATGTTTAGAAGTCATTTAGAGTAGTTAGAATCAATGGAAAGTGTTAGTACATTTTTAGAAGGACTTAAATAGGCTAAACGACGAAAACTGGTGAAATCAATGATTTGGGCGCATCCCGGGCGCGTCGTGTCAGCCCCAACTTACTGGGGCTCAAATCTGGCGCGCGGTGCCATTTCCTCGTGCGCTACGGGGGCGTGTCGCACTAGCCTCCCTTCAGGCAAAATTCTGACGAACTTTTGATCTCGTTTTCTGATCCTAAATCGTTTTAATCCGATTGTTTTTCTCAAATTCACTTTAGATTCATGTACCCAAATCATATACAGAAAATATAACCCAAACAACTCAAGGAAACAACATTTTAACATCAAGAAACTCCTTAATCCCAACTCATATTCAAGAACGAAATTAATTCAAGAACAACTATCAAGAACATCAAATTCTCAATCTTTTTAGGACGAAAATACGCTGAATTAAACATGCTTGGCGCGTGGGTGAACTAACCCAACGCTATGTGATCCCACATACCTTGTAGGGATCACCCCCGATGAAATCCACAAGTTAAACTCGACGAACTTGACGATATCCTTGCTTCTCCTTCTCTTTTCTCCTCTTCTTTCCTCTTCTCTAAAACCCTAACTCTTTTCCAAATGTATAAAACTGACCAAGTTCAGTTTAGACCCTTAATTAATTCACTAAAATGAATTTAATTAATTGGATAAGAAAAAGACTGAAATACCCTTCAAAAATCCGGATTTGACATTTTCTTATTTGAACAGTCCAACTTCCAATAGGCGTGTCTCCCTAATACGAACTCGTATTTGCTCAAAATTGGCAGCGTTGGAAAGATCGTTCCAAGAGATTTCCAACCATACCTGGAAGTACATCTAACTCATCTTGAGCTAGAAGTTATGTCCATTTGAAGTTGACCAAAAACTCACTATTTCCTAACTTAAGTAAATTTCTAGATTTTTCCTTCTTTCCAAAAATGACTATTTCCAATTATTTTCTTCTTCCTATTTATTTCAAACAAGGTAACTCAGCCGCGCTATGCGCGGTCGTAAAATATTATATCAAAAATATAAATTAACCATTTCATATTATTTGAATATAAAAGAGTTTTTAGTTCAAATTCAATTAAATAGATAAAAATTTAAATTTGAATTCATTTTATTATTCACATTGAACTAATTTCTAACAAATAAAATATACTATAACATAAAGGAAGAAAAGGTACTTTTTCAGTTTTCGTTAAACATAAATTGATTAATGTCATATAACCAACTTCAAGATAAACAAAGCTCATTAATAAAAGTACGTGAGAAAAAAAGAAGAACATGGTCCATTCACTCCATCCATAACAAAGTGAAGATAATTGTATTTTTATGTCGGAAATTATGACGTATACAAATTTAAAAAGTAGAGTTTAGAACATAAAATAAAAAACAAAACCGATCATTTTGTGTAATTTTAAAAAAGACTAAATCAACCGATAATTATATGATAATTGAAATAGATTGTATAAGATGTATGAAAATAATTTGATAAAATATAGAAATTGTAATGTCTAAAACGTAAAAATGAGCATTCGTAAATTATATTTAATTTAAATTGTTAAGTATAGTTGGATTGCCTAGCTAATTCTATTATAGACATGAAGGTGACATTTGGATAATCAAAATGTTATAATAATTTTGGTCACTTCACAGAT
>NW_006239134.1:193592-194556 GCF_000226075.1 Solanum tuberosum | reverse complement strand
AATCAAAAGAAATTTATATAACCAAAAAACTGGGTCAAAGAACTATATTTTCTTCAAGATATATATTAAAATTAATTAAGTAAAATTATCTTACTTTATAGCCCCGCCCCAAACTAAAAAAGAAATTGACATACTACAAGAAGGTGAATATCATGGAATTGAAGAGTACATAACAAAATAAAATTGAATTACACTTTCTATGTTTTAAAAATAAAACTTTTCATGAAATGAAAATCCAGCAAATTGAAGTAAAAATATGGTGTTGTGTAGTTTTTGTAGTAGTTAATACTCTTCTTCAATGTTTGTTATTTAACTTGAAATAAGAAATGTATATTGCTCTTTAACTTATGTTTTAGTAGTTATGCGAGAAAGACTTCAAGAAAAATTAAGGAAAACACTATTTCAAATATGAAATAAAAAAGATAATCTCAAGTAGGGGTTTCATGAAATAAAAAATAATGAGCTTATATAAACAAAATTGAGGAATCTTTAAAGAAAAAAATATAAATAGTTCTCTGTGCAATAGTACATAAGCAAAAATACATATTGAAATAATAAAAAGTTATAAGAATTCAAACTAAAGACGTTGCATGGAGAATAAAGACACACACATCTTCCTTGGAACCTTATCATAAGAAAATAGATAAAAATAAGAATACAAAATCAATGCCCACTTTTTTGACCTCTTGTCTAACATCCTCTTTGACAAACTAATCAACATTCAAGAGTCTTTTTCACCATGTCAAGTTAAAGCATGAATTTGATAATATAATAATACTACAAAGAACAATGAAATGTAAAGAATAATCTTGAGTAGAAATTTCATGAAATAAAAAACTTGTGAATTTATTTTGTCATTAAAAATAGAGAGATATCATAAAATATCTTAAATTTTATAATTTAGTAGTTGGAGGTTATGACTATGAAAACCTAAAAGTCATAGAATTAATGATATTATAAAAAA
>NW_006239134.1:187107-193397 GCF_000226075.1 Solanum tuberosum | reverse complement strand
AAAAAAGGCAAAGAAAAGATAAATTGGATTGAAACTCTTAGAGAGGGTCACATCACCGTTTTTATATTCAACTTTATTATTATATATAAATTTGTAATAAATTAAATAATTCTTTTTTACAGTAAAATAATTAGTTTAAATGAAAGAAAAAATATAAATATAAATATAAATAAAGGTCATAGAGAAATGTCACATATTATACAAGAAAATACAAAGAAATCATACCTTTGACATTTAATTCTGGATACATATCATGAAAAATCCCACCTAGATACATATTTAGAAAATATATTTTTCATGTAATTAAGTACACATATTTATGCAATTTAAATATGGAACATCTCCATCTTACCTTTTTCTATAATATCATCTGCTTTTTTCCCTTAAAGGTTATCCAAATTCAAAATCGTAAATCTCTACTTATAGAACCTGAAATAAAAAACAAAATTTATGTTAGCATATTTTTATAAAATCTTTACATTACAAATAAAAATATAAACAAATGAAGGATGAATAATAATTATTTAAAAAGCCATGTGAAAGGAGTTACAGAAGAAAAATAATATTTAAATAAGTAAGGAAAATGAGAAGGGAGAGGAGGAAAGTAAAACAAAAATAACGTAAAATGAAGCTTTCAGTGGTAGTTTTTATGGACTTGAAATAGCATTAAAGTATAATTAAAAGGTAAGAAATTAATTAGAAATTGACTTTTAATATGACCACGTTTATAGACGTTTTAAAACAGCAGTATCATTTATCTTGTGCATTTTTGTTTTATTTTTTTAATTCTTTGTAATAAAAATGAAGAAAAAATGCTAAGAAAATCAACAAAATCTAAGAAAATATATAAATTCATTTCCTGATCAATGAGGCATGCCACATCAGCGGACTTATGTTCCACCTTTATATATATATATATATATAGATTGCGAGATGTTACAACAAATATGAAAAAAGTCATATGATTTGGGTAAGATATTTCTTCTTTGTTTTTTCATTTTTTATTCTCTTACCCTCACGAAGGAGTGTCATTGTAATTTTACTAAAACAACGGGCATCAACATAGTCCATTGACTTATTAGATTGGATGTTAAATCTACTATTTCAAAAATATATTTTATCTTTTACTTATAATATGATAATATAGTCATGATAATAATTAATTTTTAATAGATATGTAAGTAAAAATGAACGGATCAAGTAAAGTTTTGGTGGCAAGAGATTTCAATCAAATGGAACACTATAGTGAATATAGCATGAACATATATCTTCGTCTTCTTTATTCGTTGGTTATGTATTGTTTCATATATTGTTTTCTTTTTTATATTTATATTGACTATAGAATTTTTTTTGGTTTGAAGTTCCTCTTATTTTGTGTTCACTTTAATTTGAGAAAATGTTATGTCACAACATACTGATCTTGCTAGCTATATAAAAATAGATAAGAAAATAGTGATTGATCATAAAATAATCTTAAATCAAATTAAAGATTCTATAAATAATACTGAATTTTATTCATCTATTAACTTTTATTATTGAAAAAGTTTAATATTTTATATCACGATACATCTCCTATTAGATACTAGATTCTTTCATTAGAAAATAACTATATGATATGTATGCGACAGAAACAAGAAGAAGACTACAACTCTACAAAGATAAGGTAGAAACTTAAAGAAATGAAAAACAATTCACCAAAGGTGATGTGTATGTGTGTGTATATATATGTATAACAAAGAATTGGTCAAGCTAAATATTTGACATACACTCAAACCTCTATTTAACCACCATTCGTTATAACAACAAAGTACCTTTTTTTGTTGTTGTAAAATTACCTCTCTATGATAGTCTTACTCAAGTATTAATTGAGTAATAATATTTTGTAAAAGATAGATTGTGTATAAAGATAAAATATTGAACTATTTATGGTAATCCTTATTAGTGTCATGCACATACTATATTTCAAGTAAGAATATTTAAGAGAAAAATTGTACTTAAATGGAGTCCATCATTTATGTTCATAACCTCAAGAGGAAAAGCTATTGGTGACATTTTTTGTATTGATATTTTTTCTAAATTTTGTTGGTTAGATTTGCTTACAAAATTGAGTGAAGTAAAAATACTACTAAAGAAATGTCACTTTCTCCCCGCATTTAAACTTTGAATGTATTTTGAAATGTTCTATGATATTTGGTCATTTTGATCTAAAAATGCAAGTAACTCTAAGACAATTTGTATTAATTACTTAAAAACACTTATCTTGTGTTCTTTCAATTATAATTATTTACTAAAAAGATTTAATTTAGTAATATTAATTCTATTTTACAGCATTGCATACTATATATACAATACACACATGCAACGCACGTGCCGTGAAACTAGTGTGTGTGTATATATATATAAGAGAACTCTAGGCCTAGCTACGTGACGCCTTCACAAATCAGGATTCCCTTTTAATTTATTTATTTCTAAAACTAGCCTTCTTCTCCTCTCAAAAACCTTCACAGTCGTCAATATCATCTTACGAATCAAATCTATCTTCTAAATGTATAAATATAAGTTCCCCTTTGAACTTACTTAAGCAATTGATCGTCAGATAGGAACACTGGGCCAAACTTAATCCTATGTATACTTGCATTGTTTAGTCTATCGTTTCTCGATAATCTTACTTTACCTTTGTTGATTTGAGTTAATCATTTTTTTATCTTGGGGTGGTACAATATATATTGAAGGTCAATTTATATTTATTAGAGCTTTGAATTGATATTGAAGTACACGTTGTTGGATTTAAAATGTGAGAACGAAATATGAAGAGTTGCTACTTTCATGAAAAGTAATGACTTTTATGAAAAGTTGCGACTTTTCTAAAGAGTTTTGACTTTTATGAAAGGTTAACCTTTCAGAAGGGTTGTAACTTTTCCAAACAGTTGTGGCCTTCCGATAAGACACAATAAACATTTGTTCACATTACCCTTTGTTGTCTATAAATGGAGGGATTTTCTCTCATTTTAAAACATCAAAAAATTTGAACTTCTTTTTCTGCACAATTAAATATTTGTGTACTTTGCTCCTGTTGAGTGGCTCACTGACACCATTGTTTTTGTACTAACACACTTGTGAAAAGAATCATTCTATCCCCAGGGGATCTATTCCTTTAAACCTCGGTACCAGAGGGGAATAATTTCCTTAAGGGGACACTGTGCATTTAGTGGACTCAATTGTTTCCTTTCTGTTTCATTCTATTGTTACAGATCCCGATATATATTTTACAGTCATTAATTTATGCTTATGTTATTAATTGATATTTTTGAGTACATGCTTTAAATTTTGTAGTTTATTTTCTGCAAAGTTATTGTTATAAGTATTTGTTAGTATAGTTAATTGAGTATTCACCCAAATTTTCTCTACTGTAATTGTTGAAGGTACAATAAAAAATCCCTTAAAGATCTATATTACCATCTCTTGAAGACAAAATTTAAATGTGGTATATTACTGTAAGGAAATAGAGACCTTAAAAACCTTATCATACATTGATGTGCGAAGTGAACCAATAAAAGAAGACAAAATTTAATAAACTTTTGGCATTGCTTCAAGAATGTTGTGTCGGATAACCTATAGAGGAATATGACTAGACTGAAGCCTCTTTTAATTCCAAAGACATAGATAACTACACAAAAAATTAATTGTGCATTTTCAATATGAAGTATGGATAGATTCTCAAGTTTATTGCAAGTTGTAAATACTTTTTTTGAAGTAATAAATGTGTTTCTCGACAATGCGATTGGAATAGAAGTGTGGTTTCAAATTGAAATTCATCACTCTGGTATGCTGATTTTTAAAAAGCACCCAAACAAACTGAATATTTTTGTGTAATATTTTTCCCTTTCAAGTATATATGATAAGTTGAATTGTGGTCCAATATGATACATTTTTCCTTTTATTTTCTAAATTAATAATTTCTTATGATACATTTAAATTAGGAACTTTAAAATGATTATGTAAAGCAAAAGGTAGCGCTGAACTTTCTACACGTCAAAATTAGAATTTTTGTTTACTTTTTTCAGCCTTCTAAAATTTATTTATCCCATCACCAACTATTATTTATTTATTAGAAAATTCAATATCTAAAGTTGATGTTTGTTTAATTCCCCAGAAATATCAAATGGTAACACTTCCAAGAAGCAAAAGGATAATTTATAAAATTATTAATGTTCGTTAGTACATAATCTTGTATGTAAGATAATATAGTGTTTTAATTTTAATGACCGATAGTTTTTAAGTATTATTTGATAAATTCCGTGAAATTGAATTCCCACGTGAAGCGCAAGTAATTCTACTAGTAATTTATATAATATAAAATCTTGATTGATTTTAAAGTCCTAAATTGTAGTACTATGCACAAATAAGACATAATTTAATTTAAAAAAGAGTTAGTTAATTTCAAAGTTTTAAATATTAAGAAATTAATAATAAAATGACTTTTATCTAATGTAAAATCGATTTTAAAGGGTAAAGAATGTGACTACAATAATAAGAGTTCCTCTTAAATTTGGAGTTATGGAAATCCCTCAACAATAACATATCCCATATAATCCCATAAGTGGGTGCAAGAAAATAGAGTTATGTACAAACCTTACTGCTACCCAGTAATAGAGAGGTTGTTTCCGATAGACCCTTGTCTCAAGGAAAAGTATATCAAAGGCCAATCGAAAAAGAAATTTCTTAGGGAAATTTTTCAAAAATAGCAAATATTAGGCACTCTATAGCTATAGTTTGCTTAATTACGAATAATAGCAAAATGTTAGGACAGAGAGGAGAGAGGCGAGCTAGATTTGGGAGAGAGTGTATTTTTTGCAGATTTTGGAGAAAAAAATACAAAAATAAATTGGTTTGTATCAAAATGTATACTTATTTAAGAGGAGAGAGACAAATGAGATCAAGAGAGGGAGGAGAGAGGATTATATTTATTTTGCATTGCATTATGTATTTGTTTTGTATCAATTGTATTCGAAATACAATAGATTATATTTTGTATTTATTTTGCATTGTATTCTTTATTTATTTAGTATCAATTGTATTCAAAATACAATTGTATTCTTCCTCTCTTTGATTGGATACAAATACATTTGAAAGAGAGGATGGATGCATGTTGTATTCGTATGAATACAAATACAATTGATACAAAAATACAAAATATAGTTTTTCAATACAATAGAAATAAAATACGAAACTATCACTTATATATAATTGAATACATTTGAATGAATTTATTCTTATCGTCAGAAGAGAGACATACATAGAGAGAGAGGAGAGGCAAAGGAGAGAGGGGAGGAGTTTGCTATAAAAACAACATATTGCTCTCTCTTTTTTAATAATATTTTTAAACAATAGTTATTTTCCATAAATAAATTTTAATTTTGACTAGTTCCATAATTTTTCCATTTCTCAGTGGGTGGTAAATATATTCTAGTACAAATTTTAACCTTGCAATCGTGCTAGTATATGATAGAAGTAGTATGGAGTTGAGCAATCATTCACAAAAGGAATTTAGGAATGTTAACTGACACAAACAATTGACTTACTAACAAGAGAGTTACATACAAAAGTTTTAACAACATTAACATGAGGAGGTTAACAAATACGACAATAATGATACAAATGAGTCATCCTGGATAGCACGTAGTACACTTCCCTTCATTGAAGGAACTTTAGTACTTAAGGGCTTGGCAGAGGTGGCGATGGTATTGGCAACTGTGGCAGAGGTAGCTGAGGTTTGGGAAGTTCTGGCATAGGTAATGGCAACTCCGGTTTGGGCAAAGGTGGCAGCTGAGGGTTTGGAAGTTGTGGCAGAGGAAGATTAGGCATAGGTAATGTGGGCAATCCAGGCTGTGGCAGTGGAAGATTGGGCATAGGTAATGTGGGCAATCCAGGCTGCGGCAGTGGAAGATTGGGCATAGGTAATGTTGGTAGCTCGGGTTTCGGGAGGCCAATGGGGAGATCTGGCAAAGTTGCGTCCAAAAGATGGCGACCCTCAACTTGAATTACATGGCTGCTGATTGATGATAAGACAACGAGGAAGAGAAGGTAAAGAGACTGATGTGCCATTGTTATAGAAGATGATTTAAACAGTTTCTTGAGCTTTGGTGGATGAAGACTGAGGCTTATATAGAAAGCAGAGTGTGAATTTGTTTGGTGGGGAAAAAAATTGGGCTGGTTTATCAGTAATATTATCAAGAATATTTTTATGGTCTCTGTTTTTCACCCAAGTACACCTGTATAATTTAGGGGGG
>NW_006239134.1:155392-185885 GCF_000226075.1 Solanum tuberosum | reverse complement strand
AATAAAAGACAGCTCACAATTTAACAGCTATGAGAGCCAATAGGAATACATTCATTAAGAAGACATAGACAAAGCAACCAAAAAGACAGATAAGGAAAAGAGAAACTGGAAGATAAGTTACAGAAAACGAAAGGCAGGGAGCTTATTGTACAAGTTCAGGAATTTCTGAACACAACTATGTTATCCATGAGAAGAGTCTAGTGGTTAATCAATCGTCTTTTCCCCTCTTTCCATGCTTCATGCATCTTCTCATCCGCAATGTGACGAGTGAAAATTTTACAATACCTATAGTATTATAGTTGATTCTAATAATATTGTTCCCCATAAAATTGCAGTTTAAACATTCCAGGAAAGAAAAATTGGACCTCCCTTTCCCCAATATTATATCTGCATCTATATGAGAGCAAACAATGTAGCCTGAAAAGGGTATAATGATGAATTGGCTCAGTAATCACTGAATGATGAATCAGAGCAACTCTATTTTCAGAATATTTACATGCCAATCATATCAATTGTTTAAAAATGGTATCTTCATTATGTTAAAACAAGTGTTGATTCCTCCTACTTTTTTGGGAAACCATCACGCAGTACTCATCTACTCATCAATGTACAGTGGCCTGAGAACTATTTTAGCAGCTATGCAAGGCCTCGTCAACTAAAAGATTACATGCAAGTTCAATAAGTTTAGACTTGAGGAAACCAGACTTCCCCCACAGGGAGCAAAATTATCTGCAGTGACAGTATAGATGATTTATGCCCTAATGCCAAATGAAGATCATTGTTTTCCATCAGTAGGAAAGCAAACAGAACAAATTCTTATATTTAATAGGATCCAAGGTCATTCAATCAAATACAACACCTTAAGAAAAACTGCCCATTCAAATTATGATAACTAAAGTTTGCACCTGACTCCACCAGCAATTAGCTTTTTGCTTCTCAAATGAGCATAAGCATGTTGTCTAAACTCTTGATTAAGTTTTACAATAATTTTCCAGCCATAGTGCAGCAGATTTCAGTACACGAAGCTCACCCGTGAGAAGGTATTGAGCCATTTGTCTCCGCATATCAAGTTTTCCAACCATGCAGAGAGTAGGCAGCTCCAATGACTGAATAGGCAAAAGTGAAAAGTTCAAGAGTGCCAAATGAACAGACTGATTATTTCTACCATTAATCACACAGTGATGTCTGCCAGGAAATAACTGTTTCCTATAATGTCATGTATCCAAAGAACAATATGCATTTCCATGACAATGTGAGGCATCCATTATTCAGCCAGACATTGGACGAACTTAGAAAATGATAAAGTTAATAAGTAATGTCTTTCCCATATACAGGACACATAGTATTATAATAATGAACGGAGTAATATGCTGGATTGAAGTAATAAGCGCACTTCTTACTAGGGGTAAGCAGAACATAAATACTGAAAACCGGACCAAACCATACTAATTCAGTTCTTCGATTTCAGTTTTTCGGTTCTATTTTTCTAAAACTTTGCTATTCGTATCTCGGTTATAGGGTCCGGTTCACCGAAGTTTTATTACAAAAAATTATTACTTCTGCCTGACTAATTACTGCTACTAACAACAACATACCCATTATAATCCCACAAGTTGGATCAGAAGAAGAAGGTGGGATGTATGCAGCCTTACCCCTACCTTGTGAAGGTAGAAAGGTTGTTTCTGATAGACCCTCGGCTCAAGTAAAGCATATAAAAATCAAGTATGTAAAGCAAACACAGTCGACGAAGTTATGCTGAAAACAAAGAAGAAAAGGCAAGTAGCAACAAAAAAACGATACGATAATTGAAGCAAAGGAAACAACCAGTATACTAATATCAAAGAATAAGATAGTGGGAGAGTAATAATAACAATATTGAAAAGCGAACTAGACAATGCTCAACCTACTACCCTTCTACCCTAATCCTCGACATCCATATCTTTCTATCTACAGTCATGTCCTAGATGAGCTGCAAGTGAGTCATGTCTTGTCTACTACTACTGCTACTGCTAATACAGGGCAGTGAGGTTATTATCAGAAGCCTGTATATTATTGGCAGCAAAAATGGATGAAAACAGAGGAAATGTGCCAGCATTATCAGAATTATCCTATGAAAAACTTTAACTTAATTACGAGTGACATAAGGAGAATGGAGTTTTTGGTTCTTGATGTACTCCGTTGGAATATGAGTTGTCCCACTCCTTTTGCTTTCACAAAATATTTTGTATCAAGATTCTGTAGGGAAGTTTCAAGAAAACACTATACTAGAATTAGAACTGTTGAAATCATCATGATTGTTCTTAAAAGTAATTAATAAATTCTGAGGTTCGTTAAATTCCACTGTTTTCTGATCATCAGTTAATAAGAGTATTAATTCAACTTTTGCCTTATTTTATTGTTGAACTTATTAACCAGATGTGAGGTTAATGAATCATAATACACAAACCATCTGTAATAGCAGCAGCTGCAACATTATTAGCAGTAACAGTTTTCTTACTTGCTGCGTTTGTAACTGTCTTTGTGGGCCCCTTTTTCTTTTAAAGGAAAAACACAAAATAATCCATTTGGAAATTTTAAAAAAGAGAAAATTAGGCAAGGTGACCATTCGACCATAGTTCTTACCCAAAATAGCCCAATTATTGCTTATTTTTAGATATAAGCGGATAGCCTTATTTTCCTCCTTTGTTTTCTCCTCCGTCTCTCTCTCTACTGAACAATCTGACCTCTTCCTTCGTCTCTTATACAAAAAAAAACTCCAGTTCCAGTGTCTCATTCCATTTCTTCTTCTTCAGTGTCATCCATTGGAGAATCAATGTTTTGGACGGCAAAAGAAGACATTTGACAAAAGGCAACAAGGGTCGGCCTCGCCACAAGGTGAGGCGAGTGGCGAGGTGTTCACCTTTTTGAAGTGCGGCTCCAATTAATACCAAAAAATTAAAATATTTAATTGCATATATAAATAATCAAAATCTCAATTGCAATAACATACAAGCAAATATTTGAATTGAAAAATTAAAAATAGATGGTACATATTATAAGTCTAGAACTTGAATGAGAAAAAAACATAACAAAAGTCAAATCAGTGAGAAAAAATAGAGGTGGAAGTAACTCTGAAGCCTGAAGAAGAAGGAAAAAAATAGAGGAAGAAGAAATCTGAATAAGAAAAAGAAAGAAATTAGAAGAAGAAAAGAAGAAATACGTATTGGTTGGACTTTGGAGTTGCTGGAAAAGTCCGCCTGGTCACGGATGACTAGTTGGAGTCGGAGTTGCAGTCGCAGTCTAAGAGTGTAATTGTACATTTTGAAAAGAAAACCCTAAAATTACCTTTTTTAACTTTTAAAACCCTAAATTGGTCGCCTGTTTTTAAGAAAATACAAAAGGCAACGCCTTTGTTGCCTCTCGCTTTTGTCGCCATTTTCTCCATGGCATCTCCTTTTGAAGATTGCATCGTCACAAAGCTGAAAGGGGATGAAGGGTTGTCTCGCCTCATTGGCAACAAGGCGATCACCTTTCACAACAATGGGAGAATCTAACCAAAACTCAATTATTTGATTGGCGATGCCATGGTTGCGATCGGTGGTGAACAAAATTGTAGAAGTTGGCGGTGCCAGCAATATAAGAGTCTCGCACAACCTTCGCTATTACACCCATTCCGTCATCCAACAAACCTCTAATGTCGTTTTGGCGGTGCCAAGTTATTCCTTGATCGTCTGTATGACAAGTTCTTTTCTCCTTTCTCTCCATGTCTGAGGTCTACTTTGGGAGATAGATTAATGTTGATTGGAAATGTTTCGAACCGATTTGAGCAGTTGATGAAGAAGACATGTTTCGCACCGATTCGAGCAATTGAATAGTTGATGAAGAAGACAACCTGGTTAGCATTTGATTTTGTGTATAATAGTGTGAATACATTGTTTATACATAAGTTGCTCGGACTCGAGTGCGGCTGTCTCATATGGGTGTGGATCTAAAAGTTGGATCCTTCATGATCTAATTTTTAAGATGCGGGGATATGGATCCATGTATGGATACTGGTGCGGGGATTCGCCTCAAAATAATTAAAGCATCTAAAAATAAAGTTATAAAACCTAAATTATGAGATATTATGTGGAGAACTTGAGGAGAATCCAGGAAGGAGATTAAAGGAAAAGGAGTGACATAGAAATTTCAATATAAAAGGTATTCCATTTTCTTCAATTTCACCTTAGCTTTTGTATTGATTACATAAATCATTAAAACTGTTCAAACTTTCCCCATTGATTTTGGTCAAAGTGCCCAAAATTGGTTGACCAAATCGGACACGGATCCCACACCCATGTCGTGTCGACACGGGTGCAACATCAAAAGTGAAGTGTCAGAGAAACTTAGATTTATACATCATATATACATGCTTATACACTATTTATACATATAGATACATTATATAACAATGTATAAATATTGTATAACAATGTATAAGTATGCATATACATCTCTTATACACAGTTATACATCATATATATACGGCTATACACTATTTATATAAGATAGATACATTACATATACAGGCGGCCATTAGCTGAAATTTTGTTGTGCGGTATCCATGTAAGAATCCCTTAAAAAAATAGCCATTTAACAAGAAGAAAAGTAGCGCATTAATAAGGCCCATACCTAAGAACCAAATTAGAAAAGACCGACCCAAACATATTCACTATTGAATAACCGAACCAACACGAAGAACTGAATGCCCACCCTACTTCTTACTACTCTTGAAGGCTGCAATTTTACTGGAAAAAAAAAGTGGAAGTAGCAGGAGACACCTTAAAAGAAGAAAAAGTCATATTTCCTTCGCTAAAAGCTAGAGTCATGAAGCCATTATGGCATTTTCCCTCACTACTGCATAGTAGTTGTAAGCATATGTCAATCCCATACAAAGGGGGGTTGAAACTTATTGTTAGCGCAACCCTTCCTGCATGGGTGGCAGGAGATCCATCTAAGGGCTGCTGCCCCCCTTTAGCGGCCAAGTAGAAATGCATCTTGCATAGAGAACTCAACTTAGTCTTCTGCATCATTTTGTGCTGGTTTAGCATTAAATAATATAATACAAGTTTTTTGCATTTCATGATTTTCATCAGCAGTGCCTGCAAAGTAACTTGCAACTCTGGTGTTTGAAATATCCACTTCTCTCTCGGTATGGCCTGTCAGCAAAAGTACTATCCAGATCACTGGCACCTAACAAATTCTTATTTGTGGTTCCGTGCTGAATCTATATGAATCTTTCTAAAACATATGAATAAACTATTTATTCTTACCTTAATAGATACATTATACTCATCTATTAGCCCAGTGATTTTTGAGAGCAAAAACTGATGTGCTAAAATCTCTCTGCTCTTGTCCTTTAGTGGACGCCGAGCCACCCGACCATCATTTTCTGCATCTTCCATGGCCAAATCATTTATCTCTACATGTTACAGTTTAAACAAGGTTAGTATAATGTGAAATAGGAAATATTGACTGTACAAATAGCTGAACAAATGCACGGAAAAAAAGATGACCCTAGGACCTTGTGGAGAATTGGAGCACAGAACACGAGCAAATGCACGAATTGACTGTGGAATTCCCCTACCTTGAGCGTCAGCAGACCTAACTTCCCTGAAGAGGGAGAGGGGGTGAGAGTGGTTATGAAAAAGAACTTAACAGCATTATCATATCTTAACAGCAGCCATCAGCTAGTAAACCAACTATATCTGTAATATTGTTTGCTGATACATACAAATATCTATATTATCAAAAATTAAACTTGGTAAGGAGATACAAACTTGAGTGCAAACGAATTCTCAGAGGAACTGAATCCATTGACATCTTTAAGAATTGGTATCTGATGTTTGCTCAAAAGCTCCAACTTCAACTGACGTAGTTTGTCTTCATGAGGTATAGTAAGCTCAACTTCAACCTGAGAGAAAGTGATGCCTTTTATGTGAAATGTAACCAAATATGAACATAATTTCGGAGGATAATTTGGGAGTGTTGAGATTATTTCCCTACTTTGCATTGATTTAGCTATTGTGACTGTGCCTAGCATGTGAGTATTAGGTGCTAGGACATGTAATCTAGCCTAGAATCTGTAGCTTACCTAATTTGTAATCAATGTAGTTTATGTCAAAACCTAACGAAGTTCGATAGAATTCTGACACTGCTCAATCATATTATACCCATTCTCCCTAATTATACAGTATCAAAGGTAGAGAAATAAATTTGTAATCTGTAGCTTCCTACGCTGATCAATTCAATTCTAAGAAATTCTATTACCGTAATTGAATCTATAACGTAATTCTAATCCATGATCAAAGGATCTTCAAGGACTCAACAAGGTCACGCCTAGGGTTTTGAACATTCTTATATTGGATATTTATCTGTGATTAGTTACGATTAAAGGCATGTAAGACTATCCCTTCGGGTGGGAACGTTATTGATCTTCCCTGCGTCAACTTGTTTTATTGAAAAACCCGAAAGTTTCTCCTCCATGAGATGACTAGGGGGTAGGTATGATTTTGATGTTCTTTGTCCATGAAGACTCACTACGAACACCATGAATCCTATAAATTTTCTCAAGTTTAATCCCATGCATGTTCTACTAAATTACGATTATGCCCTTTTTGTCAAATATAAACATTATGCTATAATGACTTGATTTTTCCATGATTTTTGTTTCATGAATTATGACATATGAATACTTATGATTTTTGCAACCATGATTATGAGCTCTTAAAACAAAGCATGAGTTACGATTATGAGACTTCGGGCTGAATTATGAACATCAAATGAAGGGAGTAATATGGTTAACCGAGAAGGCATTAGTCTATACGACACGTGCCCGAAACTACGTTTGCCGACATAAGATTTGGATCGCACCGTAGAGTTGGGCGTATCTTCTAGGTTGCCCAACAAGGCATATTATCGATCTTTTGCTAGCAAAACTATGTTATGTATGTTTCACACCCAACAAGGTATGGAAAGGCCTAGCTAATCGGGCCAAGATCAGACTCCATGTGCTCCCATGGTGGATTATGTCGATTATACTAATAAACTCTCATAATAAACTGATGAATGATGAACTACGAAGTACGAACGTTAAGGTCAACTTAATTATTTTCGATCGCTTGATTGTTCCATGTTTTGATTATGTCTCCATTGGTTGTCCTGTTTCTCTTTCAGTTATGTTTCATTCTGCCCTTACATACAATACAATTTCATATGTACTTACGTCCTTGACTTTGGGGCTTTGCATTTCAAAAGGCAGGTTCTGGTACACAGACAGGAGATCAGATTCACATTAGAAGACGTGTCTAGTATAAGTCTTTCCTATGGTTGTGAAGCACACCACACTTATTGTACAATTGTAGCTGTAAATTTTGGTACCAAAATTGTACAATTTTATTCATACAAATTTATAGTATAGAAAAATAAACTAGTTAGCAATCAGATTCCTTAATTCTAGGAGATTTGAGAAATCAAGGGATGATTCTAATATCCTAACCTATTCAATAACATATTAGATACGATTCTGTTAGATCAATTTAAACAAAATTATATCTAATCACACTTAGATATTTACAAATCAACACTCCCCCTCAAGTCGACATGTAAATATCTTTCATGCCTAACTTGCTTACAAGAATTTCAAACTTTGGTTTAAACAAGCCTTTTGTGAAAATATCCGCAATTTGCTGATTTGTTGGGACAAAAGGTATGCACACGTTTTCTTTTTCAATCTTCTCTTTTATGAAGTGCCTATCCACTTCAACATGCTTTGTTCTGTCATGTTGAACTGGATTGTGAGCAATACTTATGGCGGCTTTGTTGTCATAGTATAACTTCATTGGTAACACAAACAGTTTCTTTAGTTCTTCCATCATCTTCTTGAGCCAAGTCATGTCACAGATCCCATGGGCCATAGATCGATATTCAGCTTCAGGACTGCTACGGGCTACAACATTCTGCTTTTTACTCCTCCAAGTCACGAGATTTCCCAGATATAAGTACAATATCCTGATGTAGACCTCCTATCAATAGTAGAACCTGCCTAGTCTGCATCTTTAAAGCTTTCAACGCCTTTATCTTGACCTTTTATGAAAAACAGTCTTTTCCCTGGTGAGCTTTTCAGATATCTTTGAATTCTGTAGACCGCTTCTTGGTGCTCTTTCTTCGGAGAGTGCATAAATTGACTGACTAAGCTTACAACAAAAGCTATATCAGGTCGAGTGTGTGATAAGTATATTGACGTTGGTCAACTAAATTTCCATCTTTGTTTCCGAATTTTATATTCGGATCAATAAGTGATTCAGATGGACGACAACCACTCATGCCTGTCTCTTTTAGAAGATCTAGTACATATTTCCTTTGTGACACCATAATGCCTTCTTTTGATCTTGCTACTTCCATGGCAAGAAAATATTTCAATTGATCCAAATCTTTGATCTCGAATTCTGAGGCCACCTGTTTCTTTAAATTCTTCATTTCTGGCAAGTCATCTCCCGTAAGTATGATATAATCAACATACAGTATCAGGATAGTTGTTGTTGATTTTTTTTTATGACAAGGGAAACCCGCAGCCGCTACCCTTTGGGTGCGCACTGGGTAAAAACTCCGCTCCTATGCAATAGCTCGCAAACCACATAGAATAGGTAATCCGCACTAGGCAAGCCTGGTGCGACGAGCTCGACCCATAAGGCAAACCCCTTGCTTTCGCTGGCAAGGGGTTTCGAACTTGAGACCTCCAACATGGAAGTCCCAAGCTCAAACCACTGGGCCACCCCGAAGGGTCCACTGGCCCACCCCAAAGGGTTTGTTGATTTGTAAATACCTAAGTGTGATTGGATATGATTTTGTAGGATTTAAATTGATCGAACAAAATCATATCTGATATGCTATTGAATAGGTTAGGATATTAGAATCATCCCTTGATTCTCAAATTTCCTAGAATCAAGGGATCTGATTGCTAGCTAGTTTATTTTTCTATACAATAAATTTGTATCTCTATGGATGAATAAAATTGTACAATTTTGGTACCAAAACTTTCATGGTATCAGAGCAAGGTTATTCTTGTAACTAAAACAACATTGACCGGGCTACGTCACCCAGCAACATCAATAGAAGTCGAGAGTTCTATTAACAAAATTTTGACCGAGACAACAATGAAGCCGTGGTGTAATTTTTGCAAAAAATATGGGCACACTCGTAAGACTTGCTGGAATATCCATAGGATAGGAGACCACCTAGCTGGAACAAAAAAAATGGCAGACAACCATGGTCGGGCATTTCAGCATCAGGGCTACAATCTTCTCTAGAAATGCGACCTTTCACTAAGGAACAAGTAGAGCTACTGCAAAAATTTCTCCAACCTCAACTCCAAACCAATAAATCTGATCCTTCTACTCCCACTTGTTCTTATTCCCAAGCAGGTAATGTACCATCCATTTTTGTGAGTACAGATAAGTCCTTGAATCATAGATTCGGGGGCTAATGATCACATGACATGGAATTTCCATTTTTTCTCAACCTACACTCCTTTATAGAAGGAAATAAACAAGTCAAAGTTGTTGATGTTCCTTCTCAGCAATTGCTGGAAAAGGGACGATCAAACTAACCCCTCTCTTGACACTTTTTTGTGTCCTTCATGTTCCAAAATTATCTCATAATCTTTTGTCCATCATCAAATTGACTTAAAACCTTAATCGTGGTGCTATCTTTGATTCTATTTCATGCGTATTTCAGGACAAGGTCTCGGGGAAGATGATTGGCTATGCTAGAGAGTCTGAAGGTCTCTATTTTCTTGAAAACGGGGACAACTCAGCAAAATTTTAGTTCAGCTTGTTTTAACTTTGTTCAAGTTGATAATAAAGTCATGTTATGGCACTATAGACTTGGTCATCCTAGTTTTCATATTTGAAACTCTTGTTACCTTAGTTGTTTATGAATAAAAGTACATCTTCTTTCCAGTATGAATTTTGTGAAATGGCAAAACACAGACGTTCATCCTTTTCTTCCCAAAAATACCATGCCACAAAACACTTTAAGTTAATCCATCGCAATGTTTGGGGACCTTCTAAGGTAACAACTGTAAATGGGAAAAGGTGATTTGTGAGTTTCATAAATGATCACACTAGACTAACTTGGTACCTATTAAAAGACAAAAGTGAAGTAAAACATATGTTTGAGGCTTTTTAAGTTAGGTCCGAGATATAATTTCATGAGAAGATTGAAATATTTCAGAGTGATAATGGGAGAGTATTTTAATGACCATTTAGGCAATTTTTTCACTTCCAAGGGAATAATGCACCAAAGTTCATGTCCTAATACACTCCAACAAAATGGAGTAGCTAAGAGAAAATATATGCATCTTATGGAGGTAACTAGAGCCTTAATATTCACAATTGGAGTCCCTAAATTTCTTTGAGGAGAAGCTCTTTTGACATCCACCTATCTTATTAATAGGATGGCTTCCCGTGTTCTAGGTTTTAAAACCTCTTTCAGTATGTTCAAGACATACTTTCCTACTTCTAGATTAACCACTGATCTACATTTGAGTCTTTGGGTGTAGTGTATTTGTGCAGCCTTAATATTCACAAGTGCTAGGATTGACAATTCGATCACCTGGTCGCTCGTTTGGATTCTATGTAAGTTTCCGTGCTTCAAAGCTTCTGAAACTTGAATGGTTGACTTTGGTCAAAACTTTAGAAAGACGGCCTCAAAATGCAACACTGCCAGTTTTATTAGCGCTGAAATGTTGAGTCTGGTCTAGAAGGACCTTTTGTACGGATCCCAAGGCTTCCGAGCTAATCCCGAGCCCCTTCGTGGAATTTGGCTTAAAATGAAGGTTGGGTGGGGGACTCACTTTTTGTCGAGACAACCTCAGTTGAAAGTTTTGACAGCTCCGTTGAGTCTGGAATATCAAATTTGATGGGGTAGCATATCTCATTTGCGCGCACGGGGTTTCGAATGAATCCTAAGCACCCCATCAGGAATTTTCGCATTGGCCAAAACCAGTTGATGTGCATTAGCAGGTGCAGGCAATATTTGCCCTTAGCATTCGCGGGCTTCAAGCCGCATTCGCATGACCTGGTCTTTGTGTTTGCGAGGCCTTAGCCACATTCGCGAAGGCCCACTAGGTTAAAGTGTTGTATTGGTTACCTGGGAGTGGACGTCGTTCCACGATGGTTCTATGATGACGAATTGGCATGGGATTCTTCGAAAGCCCATTTGATCACAGATTCAAGGTCTGGTCATGCAGCATTATTGATCGTAGATTCATGGTCTAGTCATGCTACTCTATTGTTGGTCGCAAATTCAAAGGTCTGGTTATGATGAGCTATTGTTAGTCTCAAATTTGCGGTCTGTGCAATTCATCTTCCAGTCGCAATCCATGATTTGGGCTCATTATCCTCTACGGAGTTGATATTTATTAGCTTGGATCTATTAGTTACTTTGGGAGGCCAATCCGCGTCCGCGCTACGCACTCTCTGGCTCTGGATTCACCGGGTCCTATTAACAGTAGTTGTAGTTCTTTTATGTACCTATCAGGCTTATGAGGGTCCATTCGGGTTTTTATTTAAACTTGCGCACGAGTGTACCTTTTGGGCTTATGGGGTCCAGTTAGGTTTTAGCTAGCTATTTACATACTTTATTTCAGTTTGTCCTACACACGTGTGCTTTTGTTAGATTTTCACTCTTGACCTCTATTATGTTTAATTCTCGCCTTTCATATTGCCTTTACTTTTCTTGCTCAGGCGGCCAATGATGCCTACTTAGTGCCTGGTGTTTTGGCACTCATGTTACACTCTGCATCTGTTTCGTGATGCAAAGCACCAACTATCAGCATTGAGTTTGAGCCGATTGCTGCAGTATCTAGAGGCAAGGGTGAGCTTATGGCGTCTTGGATCATACATGTCTCCTTCAGTACCATTTGACTAGTCTATTGTATTTTGAGACAAGTTTGTTTATTTGTGGTCCACCTTTGGGACTTGTACTCTTTTCTGTAGTAGCTCTGTACTTGTGACTTCCAGGTTTTGGGAGGGATCTTTTTGTTATGTATTTATGTTGCTTCCGCCTTCTCCTGTTATCTCTATTAAATTGTTTATTCTTGCTTAGTTTCTACCCTTACAGACATTAATTGACGTTCCGGGTTACGAGTTGGCTTACTTACTGGTGGGTATAGTAGGTGTCATCATAACTTGCGAGATCGGGTCGTGACACGTAACTATCTCTTAGGAAAATCCCTCAAAGACTTGCAGTTGAATATCTTTAGGGAAGATGCAAATCTATGTAGTTTGCTTCTAGATTTTCTAAAGAACAAAAAATAAACCACCCAGCAAAACATGTGTATGCATGAGTGTCCTATTGAGGCAATTAATAGATGTAGAGTCACAGTTGAATCAGTACCTCTAACAACGTCAGCAAAGGGAAGCTGTTAGCAGTTTACCCGCGAAATGTCAAAGTAATGAGGTTTGGAATAAAGAATGTGGTCAAGCTTGAAAGTACTCCTAACAAGCAGTATCTACCAACTTTTCGGATGGAATTGAAATGAGGGAATGTACATAAATCAATAAAATGGAATTGCATATGCAAAGGGTGCATGAGCTTAGTGATAATTCAATTTGGTTCATCCATTCTGAAAGATAATGCAAAACATACCGTGAAAGTTTGTCATCTTACCTGGTCATACACATTACAAGGGAGAGTAAATCCAAAGTCCAAAAGGAGTCTTGCATTTGAAAACTTTCCGTATCTTATGAGCATCTGTAGGAAAATTGTAACTAATATTCAGTAAGAATCCTTATTTCACAAATATATGTATGCTACACCACAGTTATCACCGGCAATAATTTGTAGCAATTCAATCAAATGGATATGTCGTGATTGAACATCTATGCTTGTGGACGTGGTTAATAAGTACCCTTTCATCTTTGATAATTTGAAATCTTTCTAATATTTGTCTAAAATTCCTTTTGAAACATCATGCTTCCGAGTACAATCTGATGGATTATGCAAAGGTGAGGTTAACTATGAGAATGTGTGACTTCAATGTTTCATGCTTTTATCATTTTATCTGCACACTTCACAATGAATACTTCAAGCTTGTCCTATCTAGGACACTACTTTGTACAATAATATACTAGCCTATCTAAGATTACCCCTCAAGTAGATGACTACACATTGCATATGCCGAATTTATTACATATTTAATTAACTCAAGGGCTTGCAAGATCCGGCAAATACGTTTGCAAGCTAATCATTCGACATTATAGTTCTTGAATTCTCGTGACAATATTTTCTGAGAGTATTTTCTCTAATAAAGTGACAATCAACCTCTATGCGTTTGATCCTTGTTGAGATGTCCCACATCGGTAGAGGGATGGGAATTTGATCTCCTTATATGGACTTGGACAAACCTTCCTTCATGAGCTAGCTTTTGGGGTTGAGTTAGGCCCAAGTGTCATATCATTACATGGTATCAGAGCCAGGCCTATCCCAATTTGTTGTTCCCAAATGATGGGCCCCCATTTAGAACTGTTCACGCTCCAGTAGAGGTTTGGACGTGCGACGGAGTGTTGAGATGTCCCACATCGATAGAGAGATGGGAATTTGGTCTCTTTATATGGACTTGGACAAACCTCCCCTCATGAGCTAGCTTTTGGGGCTGGGTTAGGCCCAAGTGTCATATCTTTACAATCCTCTCAGAGTACACTGGATCTGAAGCAATATGGAGTAATTTGATTACATAAACAAGTTCCATCTAAGTGGTTTCTCTAAACTTAAACCCTCTTCAGTAGTCAACTGATCCATATGAACTCGCAAGTCGCAGTTTTCATGGCTCAATATTCAACTTAATCTCCCACTACATAGACAACTGCTTGAACTAGTCAGAATTTTTCATTTAGATACCTAAACAAAGTTCCTGACCGGTTAAACACCTAATCCATGCTCAAACTGTCTACTAGACAAAAGGACTGATATGACATACAGCATCTTAAGCGGTGAACTTGTTAAATTAAGCTGATCCAGCACATTATTGACCATTAACCCAACCCAAAGAGTCATCACGTTCCTCCATCATTCGACCTCCTCCATTTTCCAAACAA
The DNA here is from genome assembly GCF_000226075.1 of Solanum tuberosum. Classification (NCBI taxonomy): domain Eukaryota; kingdom Viridiplantae; phylum Streptophyta; class Magnoliopsida; order Solanales; family Solanaceae; genus Solanum; species Solanum tuberosum. The sequence continues at coordinate 171,768 of NW_006239134.1, read as the reverse complement.
TACACAGGTCCCACTCTCCTTTTCTTCGTTCCACCTTTCTCATTTCAACAAAAATTACATACACTTTCACTGCAGAACATCAGAGGATTCCCACTCTTTCATCTATCCACTAATAGATGCCTCAACTGGATCTTCACACAATGAGAGATGATGACACCAAAGCCATGATTGAGAAGAAATTTTCTTCATAAATTTCAAGAGAAGAGACAAAGACCAAATTGAACTTCTTGGAACTAGCTTGGTGATGGTTTAGGTTGCATTGCAGAATAGAATATTTGGAGTTGGAGAGCCACATTTGCCAAAATTTTAAAGAAGGCAAGATAGGTGATAATATTAGAGGGTAAAAGTCAAATTTTCGAGTGATAAATATTTGCTCTAATCTTTTTTTTAAGATGTCTCAGGCAGGTGGTAGTGATGATGAAAGAAGGGCTCGTTTAGAAGCAGAATTGAATGGAGGAAATGATTTCACCTTGAGTGCTATGTTTCAACAATTTCAAAGGTGGACTACACAATTTGAGATGAATGTTATTATAGCTACTAGAGCTCCTAATGTGCAACAAAAAAAATCCTTTTGATGAATTAGAGGATGATTGTGACTAAAGTTATGAAAGGTAGTGCTTCTATTTGGTAGAAAAGGGTAAAAAGTTTGTTAGGGACAAAGAATTGTCAGGAGAGACACCTATTGCTACTTGAATCAAGATGAGAAGGAGAGACACCTATTGCTACTATTGTTATTACTTAAAACTGTTTCTTCCACATCTTGTGTTGGGTTTAGGCTTGTCCACTCAGTGGGTTGTAGTGGACGCCATCATGGCTCATTTTCGGGTCGTGACACAGGTATAGGGAATTTGTCTTTAATGGTTAACTTATTTAGAGCCCTGTAATTAACAGACTCCAAGAGCCATCCTTCTTACTAACCAACACTATACAACAGGACTAGCATAAGGGCTAGGACTGGCATCCACTGTAACTAACAGTCTCCAAGATCTTGCATCCACTGTTTTTAACTTAGTGGTCTCATTCTTCAACATGTGATCTTTACCCCTCATACTTGAACTGCATGGTCAGCTTGCTGAAATTCATAATGATATCACCAACGGTTTCAACCATTGCATTACCAGAACAACATCACAGGACCCCAAGGGTAGCACCAACATATCATATGTAAAAGTAGTTTCCCCAATAAGCCACTTGAATTTGATACACTTCTGATTTGGGGGATGTTAGCATGATGGACAGCTCACAGATCATGAATTTAATAGTGAATAATTGTATATATTAATGTAACTATATAGTGATGTATATAAGTGTAATATTAGATATTTGTTGTAGTAAATCAAAGAGAATAAAGTTGTGATAGAATAGCAGATTTGGAGGGGTAGAATAGCATTTTAGAGGGATAGAATAGCAGAAATTTGACTAGTTCCACATTTCACTTTACACAAAGTAAAAGAAAGAGTCATTTGACAATTAAATATTCAAAGTGAAGGCTTGAGATCAAAAGCTAGCACAAAAATTTAAGTTAATGACCAGAAAGGCAAAAAGTTGCAAATGATACTTAGATAGAGATGGAGAAAGAATAGTATCATATGGACCCAAGAATACATTCAAGTTGCATGAGTGATGAGACCTGATCACCAGGAGCGTAACTATAATCAGCAATGACCTGCAAATGCTTAAAATAGGGCGGGTCAAACATAAAAGAGAAACCTGAGCAGAAGATATACTCCATAAAATGGCAAAAGTAACATTTTTTAATCAAGTAATAACATTATTAAAAAGGGAAAGAAACAAGCCTATATACAGCAAGTATACTAAAGGTAGAAAACCTAACAAAAAAATGGTTTCCCATGAAAGACCCAGTTTTCTATACCTATAGGGAACCTAGTGGGTGCTCCAAAAAGAAATAAGAGATAAACCGCGTTTCCTCAATAGTACAAATCCTTCTCTAACTCCATCAAAAGCTCTCCTATTTCTTTCTCTCCATATGATCCACATAAGTGCTAGAGAAGCAACATCTTATGCCCTGTTTCTTCTCTTTAGTATTCTAAAGGGGCCGCTTGGTACGAGGGATAAAGAATAATTATCCAGGGATAAAATGTACAATTATTGTATCCTATGTTTGGTTAGGGGTATTATTTAGTTTCGAGATTATTTATCCTCCATTTATACTGTTAGAATAGAAATAAGTATTTCCTACTTAGAATAGGAATAGGAATAAGAATAGGAATCCTAGTTGGAAAAGGATTCCAATGTAGTGTCTATAAATAGGGTCTCAATGTAACAATTTAGATACACAATTCAATAATAATTTTCTCATATATTTCTCACGTGGTATCAGAGTATTGGTGAGAACAAACAAGTCACCGTATGTCTATGTCAATTTCCGGTGACTGTTGGGTCTGATTTTGTTATTCTTTTTTCTTTCTGTGGGTGTGGTGCGAAAAACAACACCACCACGAGGCTCGAAAAACTCCCGCGACCAAACCCCAGCCAGATACACCGAAAAACAACACCCCACGCGCTCTCACGCGCCTATCGGAGGTGGTAGTTTCCGGCGAGATCTGGCTCACGCGCCGGCGTGTGAGGGAGTTTCTGATCATATTTTTTGAGAATTTTTTTGACAGTTGGGGTCGTCCAGCCATTCCGACCAGGCCCATACTGTTTTTTACCAGATCCGATCGCCGGAATTAGGGTTCCGGCTATTTCCAGGCTGTTTTCGGTGACTTTTTTCTTCGAGATTTGAATTTTCCGACAATCAAATCTCAATAATCAAGTTTCTTTTTGTTGTTTCCAAGACAAATTTAGCATAATGTCTTTTGGGTGTGATGTTTTTGGTTCTAAAAATATGGGGATTGGAAGTTCTAGTCCTATAATTACTTCAGAACTTTTATTGGGAAGTTCAAACTATTTAACTTGGGCTTCCTCGATTGAGCTGTGGTGCAAGGATCAAGGTGTCCAAGATCACTTAACGAACAAGACTTATGTGGTAGATGTAAAGGCAAAGACTAGTGAGGAAGATGTAAAAGCCAAAGCCAAAGCACAATGGGAGAAAGTAGATGCTCAATTATGTAGTCTCCTATGGCATTCTATTGATTCCAAATTGATGCCCTTGTTTTGCCCATTCCAGACGTGTTATACGGTTTGGGAAAAGGTTCGTGCTTTATACACTAATGACATATCTCGATTCTATGATGTGATATCTCGATTGACCAACTTAAAGAAACAAGAATCCGATATGTCTACTTACTTGGGACAGGTACAGGCAGTCATGGAGGAATTTGACACGTTGATGCAGTTACTACGAATGTGGAAAAACAACAAGAATACAAAAAAACATTGTTTCTAGTTCCTACTCTTGTTGGACTTCCTCCTGATCATGATTCTATGCGTGATCAGATTTTAGCTAGCCCTATAATTCCTACCATCAATGAATTATTCTCTCATCTCCTTCGTCTTGCGGCACCTCCCAATCACAAAGTAGTTTCATCACCCACTGTTGACTCCTCTATTCTCGCATCTCAAACCTTTGAACAGCGTACATATCAGTCTATGGAGAATCAGCGAGGGGGAGGGCGTTTTGGGAAACCTCGATCCAAGTGTAGTCATTGTCATAAGCCTGGACACACTCGTGACATATGTTATATTTTGCATGGTTCACCACCCAGTTATGATCCTATTGTTCGAAAGGAATATAATGAGTTCCTTCGAAATCGCGCAAGTAAACAAACATCTTCACCAGTAGCATATGGTGCTCAACCTAATCAACCATCCAATAATGCTCATATTGCTCAGAATATGACGAGTTCCTTTAGTAACGTGCAAATAAGCAAACGTCTTCACAAGTAGTTTTGGTTGCACAACCTGATGTGTCTGTTGGAGGTAATTCTTTTGCTTGTGTGTCGCAATCTAGTACTCTTGGAACATGGGTCATGGACTTTGGGGATTCTGATCATATCTCTGGTAATAAATCATTTTTATCCGATATTGTTTATTCACAATCTCTTTCAGCTATTACTTTAGCCAACGGGATCCAAACAAAACCAAAAGGGGTTGGAAAAGCCAAACCCCTATCTTCTGTCACCCTAGACTCTGTTCTTTATGTCCCTGGTTCCCCTTTTAATCTGGCATCTGTTAGTCGTTTGACACGTGCCCTACATTGTGGCATAACCTTTTTTGATGATTTTTTTTCTCATGCAGGACCGCAGTACGGGACAGATGATTGGAACAGGACATGAATCACAAGGCCTTTACTATCTTACCTCTTCAAATTCCTTAGCAGCATGCTCCGTTACAGATTCCTCAGATCTAATTCACAAACGTTTGGGACATCCAAGTCTATCCAAACTGCAAAAGATGGTGCCTAGTTTGTCTAGTTTATCCACATTAGATTGTGAGTCGTGTCAACTTGGGAAACACACTCGTGCTACGTTTTCTCGTAGTACTGAGGGTCGTTCAGAGTCTATTTTTTCATTAGTTCATTCTGATATTTGGGGTCCTAGTAGAGTCAGTTCCACCTTAGGATTTCGTTATTTTGTTAGTTTCATTGATGATTATTCAAAATGTACTTGGGTTTTCTTAATGAAAGATCGTTCTGAGTTATTTTCTATATTCAAAAGTTTCTTTGCTGAAATACAAAATCAGTTTGGTGTTTCTATTCGTACTTTTCGTAGTGACAATGCCTTAGAATACTTATCCTCCCAATTTCAGGAGTTTATGACTCACCAAGGCATTATTCACCAGACTACTTGTCCATACACCCCTCAACAAAACGGTGTAGCTGAAAGAAAAAATCGGCATCTTATTGAGACCGCTCGTACTCTTCTCCTTGAATCCAATGTTCCGCTGCGTTTTTAGGGAGATGCAGTTCTTATGTCTTGTTATTTGATAAATAGAATGCCCTCTTCTTCTATTCAGAATCAGGTTCCACATTCCATACTGTTTCCTCAGTCACATCTCTATCCTATCCCCCCTCGTGTCTTTGGGAGCACATGTTTTGTTCATAACTTAGCCCCACGAAAAGATAAATTAGCTCCTCGTGCCCTCAAATATGTCTTTCTTGGTTACTCTCGAGTCCAAAAAGGGTATCGTTGTTATTCACATGATCTTCATCGATACCTTATGTCCGCTGATGTTACATTTTTTGAGTCTCAGCCTTACTATACATCTTCTGATCATCCTGATGTATTTATGGTCTTACCCATACCTCATGTTTTACCTATGCCAACCTTTGAGGAATCTACGGTTACTTCTACATCTCCAGTTGTAGTGCTACCACTACTAACTTATCATCGTCGTCCACGTCCAACCCTAGTCCCAGATGATTCATGTCATGCGTCGAACCCTGCTCCTACTGCGGACTTACCTCCTCCTAGCCAACCGCTTGCACTTCAGAAAGGTATACGATCCACTCAAAATACTAACCCACATTATACCTTCTTAAGTTATCATTGTCTATCATCACCCCATTATGCCTTTGTGTCGTCTTTGTCCTCTATTTCCATTCCTAAGACTACAGGTGAAGCACTTTCTCATTCTGGATGGAGGCAGGCTATGGTTGATGAGATGTCTGCTTTACATAAGAGTGGTACTTGGGAGTTTGTCTCCCTTCCTGCAGGTAAATTTACTGCTGGTTGTCGTTGGGTTTATGCAGTCAAAATTGGTCCAGACGGTCAGGTTGATAGACTTAAGGCTTGCCTTGTTGCCAAAGGGTATACTCAGATATTTGGGCTAGATTATAGTGACACTTTCGCTCCTGTTGCTAAAATAGCATTTGCTCGTCTTTTTCTATCTATGACTGCCGTGCCTCTTTAGCAGTTGGACAGTAAGAATGCTTTTCTGCATGGTGATCTTGAGGAAGAAGTCTATATGGAGCAACCACCTGGTTTTGTTGCTCAAGGGGAGTCTAGTAGCCTTGTATGTCGATTGCATAGGTCACTCTATGGTCTGAAACAGTCTCCTCGAGCTTGGTTTGGGAAGTTCAGCACAGAAATTCAGGAGTTTGGCATGACTCGAAGTGGAGCTGATCACTCTGTGTTTTATTGATATTCTGCACCAAGTCGATGTATCTATTTGGTTGTTTACGTTGATGATATTGTTATCACCGGTAATGATCAAGATGGTATCACTGATTTGAAGCAACATCTCCTTAAGCACATCCAGACTAAAGACCTTGGCAGATTGAAGTATTTTCTAGGTATTGAGGTTCCTCAGTCTAGATCAGGTATTGTTATTTCTCAACGCAAGTATGCCTTAGACATTCTTGAGGAGACAGGAATGATGGGATGTAGACCTATTGACACTCCTATGGATCCGAATGTTAAACTCCTTCCAAGACAGGGGGAGCCACTTAGTAATCCTGAAAGGTATAAACGGCTTGTTGGAAAGTTGAATTATCTCACAGTGACTAGACCTGACATCTCTTTTCCTGTGAGTGTTGTAAGTCAGTTTATGACTTCCCCTTGTGATAGCAGTTGTTCGTATTCTGCGATATATAAAGTCAACTCCCGATAAAGGACTACTCTTTGAGGATCAAGGCCATGAGCATATCATTGGATATACAGACGCTGATTGGGCAGGATCACCCTTTGACAGACGTTCGACATTCGGATATTGTGTTTTAGTAGGAGGTAATTTGGTGTCGTGGAAGAGTAAGAAACAAAAATGTGGTTGCTTGATCTAGTGCAGAATCAGAATATCGAGCAATGGCGACAGCAACTTGTGAGCTAGTTTGGATCAAACAGTTATTGGGAGAACTAAAATTTGGCAAAATTGATCAGATGGAACTTGTGTGTGATAATCAAGCGGCACTTCATATCGCATCAAATCTAGTGTTTCATGAAAGGACTAAGCACATTGAGATTGACTGTCACTTTGTCAGAGAAAAGATACTCTCGGGCAGTGTTGTGAAAGGCGCTTGCCTTTCGCCTTTGGCGATAAGGCGAGGCGAGGCGAGGCACTTTCGCCTATTTGCCTCAAGGCGAGGCGAGTTGAAAATGGCGACCTTATGGCGCCCTTTGGCGACCTTTTGTGACAAGGATGGCGTCGCCTTTTTTTTTTTTTTTTTTAAAGGTCTGATTTATAATTAAAAGCCAAAATTAGGGTTTTTTTTGGGTATTTTTGCAAACATTCCACATTTGCGATTGATTCCTCTTCTCCTTAGTCGCGAACCCTTCGTGTTTGCCTCCTTTTTGCAAACACCGACTTCGCGACCTTCTTCTTCAACTGACTTCGCGACTACTGCTCCTTCGCCGCTTCGTGACTGCTGCCAGGTACGTTTCTTCTTCTTCAGTTCTTCTCTTCTTCTTCTTCTTCTTCTTCTTCTTCTCTTCTAATTCTTCTCTTCTTTTCTTCTTTTCTTCACTACTCTGTTTTTCACTCACTACTGTGCTCTGTTTTCAGTGTGGTAGTGAACAGGGTTGTTCACTCTCTCAGTGCTTTGTTCACTATTAGTTTTTTAAATTCAAATATTTGCTAATATATGTTATTGCTATTAAGATTTTGGATATTTATATGTGCAATTAAAAATTTTAATTTTTGGTATTAATTGGCGCCTTAATTCAAAAAGGCGAGCGCCTCGCCGCTCGCCTCGCCTCGTGGCGAGGCAGGCCCCTTGTCGCCTTTTGTCGCCTCTCGCCGTCCAAAACACTGCTCTCGGGAGATATTGTTACGAAATTTGTGAAGTCAAATGATCAGCTTGCAGATATCTTCACCAAGTCCCCTCACATGTCCTCGTATTAATTACATCTGTAACAAGCTAGGTACATATGATTTGTATGCACCTAGTTGAGGGAGAGTGTTAGAATAGAAATAAGTATTTCCTACTTAGAATAGGAATAGGAATCCTAGTTGGAAAAGGATTCCAATGTAGTGTCTATAAATAGGGTCTCAATGTAACAATTTAGATACACAATTCAATAATATTTTTCTCATATATTTCTCACATATACTATAATGATGGGATAAGTTATCTCATATATATGGCGGAATAACTTATTATTGGTTTTTAGCAAAGATATCAGGGAAATAGCAAAGAAAAGCTTTGAGAGAAAAAAAATACAATGTTATCAAAGAGAATTATTTTATAAATAACTCAAAGACATATATTTATAGCTACAATTCCTACTAACAAATAGAAAAATATGCTAATGATTAAATCCAATCACAAAAAAGTAGAAAATTAACTCTTATATTCACTTAACAAAATAATCAGAAATACTAAAAACTAGCTACTGATAGATTTACTGCAATCTTTTAGAGATAATCCAGCTATCTATTTTATTTCGAAATATCCCAAGACATATCTTCAACACTCTTGCTTGGATCGGGAAATGTAGATGGTAGTCTTGACTGGTATGGACCTCGTAGCCTGTCAATTCATCTTTGGTCTTGCAAGGCTTGTGTTCATCTCTTGTTGGATTAAATAAGAAGTTTTTACTTCTCATTTTAACTCGTAAAATCTCCTATTTTGTGGCATCAAAGATTCGACAATACTTGTCTGAACTTGTTTTGATTGAAATAGTCCTTTTTCCTTTTGCAGGAACATAGTCATCATTCCCAATTTTGACTTTCTTATTTTCCATAGACATGAACTCTTTAAAAATATTTTTGTCATAGGCCATGTGGTTTATACAACCACTATCAATTATCCAACATTCTGAATTCATGGTTGAAAATATGTTGCCACAAATAAGTGGTCTTCTTAATCTTCATTGGTGACTTGGGCATCTGCTCATATTTCTGAGATTTGCTTTTGCAAGTCACATCATGACCAAGTTGGTTGCACAACTTGCATTGTGCATCTGGCCTCTTTCAACATTTAAATGGAGGATGACCTTTTTGCCACAGCACTGACAAGGTGGTGATATTTCCTTGAATTATTACCCTTGCTTTGAGTCATGTGGTTGACTGTCAAGGCTCCTTCAACCATACCAACTAGAAGATGTCATATTTACTAAGGTTGATCTTTAGGCCTGACACCACCTGGAACCATGCCAATACTTATCTCAAGAAGATCAACTGAACACTATCTGCATCACAAAAAACATAAGTCTCATCTACAAACAAAAAGTGAAACACCCTAACAAAACTTTGTCCACCAACAACTATAGAGAAACCCCTCAAGTAACCTCCTGCCATAATTTTATTTATCATCTTGTTCAATGCTTCCTTCACTAGAATGAACAGCATAGGGAACAATGGGTCACCTAGTCTTAGTCCTCTTGAACTACCAAAAAAGCTGCATGGACAGTTGGACACAATCACAAGGACCGAATACCTTATCGTTGGATGCAAAATTTGATCCATTTCCTCCATCTCACACCATAACATATCCGGTGAATATTTTTAAAGTAGATCAAACTCTAACACTGTCAGGAGGATGAACAACATGAGAACTATTGTTCTCTTAGACTAACATGAATATACTTAAAGCACATGTCATCATGTGCAGCACATACACATACACAGAGGGGGAGAAATAATATGCAAAGCAAGTGTTATTATTTCATAGGCAGAGCAGGTGATAATAATAGAATTTTTCTGGCAGATGCATAGATGGAAAACCATGTGTTAAGCTGGTGGAACATACCTCTGAAAGTTGCTTCTCTTCACTACACAAAACAGTTGTGTCAGAGAGATCACTGTGATTTGCAAAATCAGCAAAAGGAATCTACAATGTAGTGAACAAACTATCAGGCACCCAAAAAGTAGTCATCCTTAAAACAGTCATAAAAGATTTAACCTCTCTAGAAGTCAAAATAAAAGGAGCTCGCCGAATGAATGTCCTTCCAACAATTATCAAACAGCCACAAAACAAACTAAAATAAAATAGAGTTAATACCTCAAAATCACCTTCCACATTTTGTCAGTATAATATTTAAACTTTAGGGTGTTGTTACACCACCACCCACCCCTCTACCCCATCCCAAACTATAACATTTCCTATCAAAAAAAAAAAACATGCAGTGTCAAGTGGCATGGAGAGTGATTCCTCTTTGTAGTGTCTGAGAACTAGAGAATAGGTCAAAAAGAGCATCTACGTGGAATTTTACAGTCAATTTTTTTTTCTTTATTTTGGTCAACTCCATTAAAAAAGCATAACACGGACAAAATTTATTTAAGTAGTTTAAATATTCAAACTTTTCAAGTGAGTTTATTATTATTAAGTAAATTTTGTTCTAAATTGCAATTAAGTTTATGTTATTGATTATCTTTTTTATTTTCCAGTTATTTTTAAAACATGAGTTGTCAACTGAATTTACTATAATAAAAAAAATATTGGATTTTGAAGAGGGAAAAAAAACCAATAAATTTTAGATAAGCCAAGAAGAACAAATAAGAAAAAAAAAAATTGTTTTACGCTTTAGTGTAAGATCTCTTTTGTTATTTTTTGTATTACTGTTATTTTAGAGTTATCTTTAACAATTGAGTTTACTGTTATGGTAAAATACAGTCGTGATTTTTAACTAGATATTTTTTCTGATTATTATATTTTTATTTTACTACTCCTTTTGTCCCAGCTTATATGACTCACTTCCCTTTTTAGTCAGTCCCAAAAAGAATGACACATTTCTATATTAAGTAACAATTTAACTTTAGAATGCCTATTTTACCCTTAATGAAATGATTAATAATCACATAAACATCTATCACTTATTTTAGATCACAAATTTCAAAAGTCTTTCTTTCTTTCTTAAACTCCATGCCAAGTCAAACTAACTCATATAAAATGGGACGGAGGGAGTATTATATTTAGGTTGTGTTTCAATCAGTTCTCCGTTATTATAAAAGATATGATTTAAAGAAATAAAAAATGAATAAGAAAAGAAGAAAGCAAAAAGAAAAAATAAGAAATAAGAGATATAAAAATAATATAAAATACCACATGGATCCTCTTGTTTGCCTATTTTCTAGCTCCTATACACTACAAAGAGAGTAAAACCACTATCCATGCCACTTGATACTGAAAGGAGTTTCAGATAGAAGATGTTATAATTCAAGGGGATAACAGCAACACCCCATAATTTAAGTATTAAACTGATGAGAAGTGGATAGTTTAAGGGGGGTTTAAGGTATAAACTCAATACAATTATTATTTTGATAATGATAACTTACTCAATATAATAATTAAAGAAAACAAATAAAATCCCCTTAACAGAAATACCATTGATACCCCCCTGGAACTTTCCCATGCTCGCGATGTAACTGAAATGCAGACAAAGAGTTTTTCATCAATGTGGGCATCCAAGTTCATAATCCATGATACTAAAGGAAATGTTGAAACACAAGACCTGCTCCATGAAAAGGAAAAGGACTACCTTTCCAACATGCTAGCTTTGCTTCTTTGGAGCACAGCCGATAATAAGGGTAGGCAGTTTCCACATAAGTTAAGACGGTGTTCAGGCATTTAGTTCATATAGACTGGAATAGCTGGTTTATTAACAATGAGAACTACTTCCTTTAACCAAATCCACATCACTAATATGAAACTCACGTCATGAGAAGATAGATGTGTGCTTCCAGCTTCCTTTATGTTTTAATCTTAGGTGGTTTAGATGAATTTCTTCAACAAAATAAATCATTCTAGAGAAAAAGGCAAGGAACACAAGGATTCTTGCAGCTTCAGCTAAACTGCTTAAGTAAAAATGGAAATTTTAATCCTGTCTACTTCTTGCCGCTTATTAATCATATGGGAAGCTAGAGTTTAAAGATATAAAATACCAACTATGTCATTTGTGAATATTTAACGGCAAAAAAACACTGCAATCATAACAAAATGCACAACAGGTCTGGATCAAATGGCGACCATCTTAGGAGAAGCATTTGAAACTCCAACTAGATCATATTGAAACTGTGTGCACATCTTTGCAAGCCTGTAGGAGACAACTTAATTCAAGTAATTTGTACTTGGAAAATTCTTTTAAGAAAAAAATGTATCTACATTGAAAGACTTTACCTAAAGCACATGCATATTTGAAGTCCTCTAATGTCACATCTTGGATAATTTCAGAGAATTGGAAGGAAGCCTGAAATCAAGAAATAATAATATTTTAGGAAATAGCTTGGGTTAAGATTTTTTTTTTTAAGAGAGTAACAACAAGAAATGCTATCAGGCACTTAAACCAAGGTTAGTTAAAGTCTTCTAGTTCCGGGTACCCGTACATCGCCGGTAAGCTTGGTAACTGTGTTTACTTCCATCATCCAATACAACATGCCCAATATAATCCCACAAGTGGGGTTTGGGGAGGGTAGGATGTACATAAACCTTAACCCTACCTTTGTGGGGTAGAGAGACTCTTTCCGGTAACCCTCAGCTCAAAAGAAGAGTAATCAAAGTAGGAATGAAAGGAAAATAACGCCAGCATAATATCAAGAAGTACACATCATATATAGCAACAGGTACTAGTAAAGATCGGAGAATAAGATACTATTTCATCCAGTAATTGACTAAAAACATGGACAACAAGATTAATTTTATAGTTGGAGATAAGTCATAGATATCACCAAAAATGTTATTTTTTCGGAAACATGGTATGACCAGATGGAAACAAGGAACAACTTGCTACGAAGAATGATGATCAGCTCGAAAGTTATGACATGGATATGCCATTTATTACATAAGGTATCAGAGGTTAGAGGCAAAGAAGTCAGAAGGTGGAAGCTCAAGGACCATCAAGCCAACTACTTTTGTGCAAAGAAATTTAATGACTTCGGCAGATTTATATTAATAGTAGAAAAGAACAGGGGAGTAAAAGATCCACTGTTATACTACCATAAACAGCATTCAATACAGGATGGGACGAGCCAGCATACAAAATTAAAAGTCTTATTTATAGAAGGGATCACATTATAACAGAATCACAACATCTAGTGGTGGACTCAACCTTTGTTGAAGCAACTAAGAGATACAGGTGGACAGCTAGTGCTGGAAAATCATTGAGGATTCAAGGGAAGGGAGCAACATCACGCCAATGGAGCAGAGGAAATTCCTGATAAAGAAATTCAGGGCAGATGCTTGGTGAGACACTTTGATGGAGAGGAGATCCGAAACCAGACAGTTGTTTGAGGATGGGCTTAGGCAAATGGGAAAACTCAATCGGTGTATTTGAAATGTGTGACCATCAATTCCTGTTTCGAGTTTCCAACCAGGAAACTGACGGAACACATTCTGATTTGGGACTGGAAGTGGGAGTGAAAATCTCTGCAGTTGTCCTGCAGTCACCATCGTCTGGATGTGTGCAGGAAAAATCCAGTTTGCCGGGACTTAGATAAGAGTTCCAGGTCTTCCCTTTGTCTTACCTCATGCAGTTTCTGCTTTCTGGTTGGCTTGGCGGTGCTCTCCTGCCTCTGTGGAGAGAAGACAGAAAAAGGATGTTTCCCCACTTCCCCTTTTTTGATGGAATAAGAAGGATATCATTAACAAGAAGCATCAAGAAGATGCAAGCATTACAAAGAGATTACCAGCTCCCAGGAAGGCAAAAAAAGCTATCACAACTATCAAGATCTATGGAGCTGATAAATTCTAGGAATGATTTAACCGTAATTACAGAGGAGTGGTTGACCAAACTAAAAAGACTAATCAAACACCTAGCCTTAATAGAGGAAAGGGGTCTCTTTTGGAGGCAAGAACCATTAAGACTGATCCAGCTGAAACAGATCACTTTTGGAGGCATCTAAGTTCTCCAGATAAGTTTACAGAGCCATAGATCAATAAGCGTCTTCCTTGAGTTAGATGTAAGTAGCCTTCTTTGACCGAATAGGAGCCATCCCTGTTATTTCCCCAAGTGAGTCTATCCCTGCTTTGGCTGTGGACTGAGCTGGTCTGGATGGTGGCCATGAGGGCTATAAATTCTTCCAACTCCCAGTCATTTAAATTTCTCCTCAGAGTCACACATTCTTCCCAACACTAAGAGATGGTTGATTCTGGATTGGAGGCAATTTGAAATATTCTAAGAAATATGCTCATAAGAGGGATGTTTCCCAGCCAAGTGTCTTCCCAAAACTGGATGTGCTCCCCACTTCCCACTTTGAGAGTAGCATTGCTATAGCAGACCTCCCACGACTTCCTCATAGCTTTTCAGACCCATGTGCTTCATTAGAGCACCAGTGACGAGTGATACCAAATTTTGCTTGGATCACCTCCTTCCATAGACCAGTTGTCTCCTGATTGTACCTCCAACGCCACTTCTTAGCATACACTTGTTATTTAATGTCAGGTCTTTAATCCCTAAGCCTCCAAACTGCTTTGGCCTGGTAACTTTGGCCCAATTCACAGGGTGGAATTTGCGGTCCTTACTATTACCTTCCCAGAGGAAGTCTCTCTAATCTTGTCAAGATGTTTTTGCACCTTAACTGGCATAGGGAAAAGGGACATAAAATAGGTGGGAATACTATCCAAGACACTATTGATGAGTGTTCCTGATAGAAACTAATATGAAACGAAATGAAAATGAAACTTTAGTGGTTAAATAAAGTGAAAGAATCTTAAACACTGCATTAACCAATAACAATGTCCGTATGGAGTGGACAAATCTCCAGATATAAAGACATAATAATATTTTTCCTTCCCAGAATTCTCCTAAAATACAAATATTTATAGTAAACATAAATAACTCCTAACAGATAGAGATAGAAACAGTTACTGTTGTAAATAACTGCTGCTGCCTGCTGGTAATAACTTCTACTTTATAACTACTATAGATAATTACTGCTTATATATTTTATCCTACTTAATATAAAGAAAGTAAGACACAGATAAACTAAGATAGATTATCTCCACATGTTGCTCGCCTATATTTTCTTCTAGAGTAAGTCCTTAAAGGAGCATTCATATCAGTGCATCCTCCCTGAAAAGTCGCCTTGTCCTCAAGGCAAAAAGAAGGAAACTGATCTGCAATGAGATCATAGTTTTCCCAACTAGCTTCTTCAAGCGAACGGTCAACCTAGTGAATGAGCAGTTCCAAAGAAGAAGAACCAGCTTCTTTAACCCATCGATGTGCAAGAAATCTTGGCAGGAGATATGGTGAGTTCCCAATCTTCATTAAGAGGAAGAGGGGCTGGTGGTATAACAGCTTGCTGACCATGAGCTGGACGGAGCACAGATACATGAAAAATCGGATGTACTTTGGAGGAAGCAGGAAGCTCCAGTTCATAAGCTACAGGTCCAACACATCGTACAATTTTATATGGTCCAAAAAATCGAGGTGACAATTTTTCGCACCAGCGATGAGCCAAAGAACGTTGACGGTAAGGCTGAACACGTAGAAAGACAGAATCTCCAACTTGAAAGGTAACATCTCTACGATGAGAATTAGCTTGCTGTTTCATTCGAGTTTGAGCCTTTAAAAGTTTATCCGTGAGAATTTTCAGCATGGCATCACGATTCAAAAGTTGTTCTTCAAGTTCAGCAATGCTTGTTTCTCCATGAACATAAGGAGAAATGGATGGTGGGTCCCTACCATAAACAACTTTGAATGGGGTAGTTTCTGTGGATGAGTGAAAGCCCGTGTTAAAAGAAAACTCTGCCCATGGTAGATATTGACTCCATCTACGAGGCTGCTCCATAACAAAGCATCGTAAATACGATTCCAAGCATCTGTTAACAACCTCTATTTGTCCATCAGATTGTGGGTGGTAAGAGGTACCCATTCTTACCGAGATCATTGCAGCCTCAAGTATCTCCAAAAAGCACTGAGAAAGATAACATCCCGATCAGATAGAATTGACCGAGGAATGCCATGAAGACGCACAATTTCTCTGCAAAAAAACTTAGCAACAATCTTGGCAGTATATGGATGAGAAAGTGGGATGAAATGAGAATACTTGCTGAGACGATCTACGACAACCAAAATTGTATCAAAACCACCAGATTTGGGAAGTCCTACAATGAAGTCAAGTGAGACATCTTCCCAAATTCTTTCAGGTATAGGCAAGGGTTGAAGAAGTCCAGCAGGTGCTAGAGCTTGGTATTTGGCTTGTTGACAAACCAAACAGTTCTGAACAAAGATCTTAACATCATTCTTCATCCTTGGCCAGAAAAAGTTGGAGGAAAGGCGCTTCAAGGTTTTTAAGTATCCTCCATGCCCGGCAGAAGGTGTATCATGAGACTCTGAGAGAAGCTTTTGTCGAATAGAAGCTTGCTCCGGAACGACCAACCTTTCCTTGAAATAAAGTTTCTGATCCACAAGATGAAAATCTGGTTGTAAGAAAGGATCATGGTGAATAGCTTGAATAATCTCACGAGTATATGTATCTGCTTGGAGAGCATTTTGCCAATTGGAAAAATCCATCGGCACAGGAATAGCAAGAGCCAGAAATTCAGCATTTAATGGCCTCCTTGAAAGAGAATCAGCTCCCAAATTGTCTTTCCCAGCTTT
>NW_006239134.1:110828-147695 GCF_000226075.1 Solanum tuberosum | reverse complement strand
TGTTTCATTCGAGTTTGAGCCTTTAAAAGGTTATCCTTGAGAATTTTCAGCACTTGAAAGGTAACATCTCGACGATGAGAATTAGCTTGCTGTTTCATTCGAGTTTGAGCCTTTAAAAGGTTATCCTTGAGAATTTTCAGCACTTGAAAGGTAACATCTCGACGATGAGAATTAGCTTGCTGTTTCATTCGAGTTTGAGCCTTTAAAAGGTTATCCTTGAGAATTTTCAGCACTTGAAAGGTAACATCTCGACGATGAGAATTAGCTTGCTGTTTCATTCGAGTTTGAGCCTTTAAAAGGTTATCCTTGAGAATTTTCAGCATGGCATCACGATTCAAAAGTTGTTCTTCAAGTTCAGCAATGCGTGTTTCTCCATGAACATAAGGAGAAATGGATGGAGGGTCCCTACCATAAACAACTTTGAATGGGGTAGTTTCTGTGGATGAGTGAAAGCCCGTGTTAAAAGAAAACTCTGCCCATGGTAGATATTGACTCCATCTACGAGGCTGCTCCATAACAAAGCATCGTAAATACGATTCCAAGCATCTGTTAACAACCTCTATTTGTCCATCAGATTGTGGGTGGTAAGAGGTACCCATTCTTACCGAGATCATTGCAGCCTCAAGTATCTCCAAAAAGCACTGAGAAAGATAACATCCCGATCAGATAGAATTGACCGAGGAATGCCATGAAGACGCACAATTTCTCTGCAAAAAAACTTAGCAACAATCTTGGCAGTATATGGATAAGAAAGTGGGATGAAATGAGAATACTTGCTGAGACGATCTACGACAACCAAAATTGTATCAAAACCATCCGATTTGGGAAGTCCTACAATGAAGTCAAGTGAGACATCTTCCCAAATTCCTTTAGGTATAGGCAAGGGTTGTAGAAGTCCAGCAGGTGCTAGAGCCTGGTATTTGGCTTATTGACAAACCAAACAGTTCTGAACAAAAATCTTAACATCATGCTTCATTCTTGACCAGAAAAGTTGGAGGAAAGGCGCTTCAAGGTTTTTAAATATCCTCCATGCCCGGCAGAAGGTGTATCATGAGACTCTGAGAAAAGCTTTTGTCGAATAGAAGATTGATCCGGAACGACCAACCTTCCTTGAAATAAAGTTTCTGATCCACAAGATGAAAATTTGGTTGTCAGGAAGGATCATGGTGAATAGCTTGAATAATCTCACGAGTATATGTATCTGCTTGGAGAGCATTTTGCCAATTGGAAAAATTCATCGGCACGAGAATAGCAAGAGCCAGAAATTCAGCATTTAATGGCCTCCTTGAAAGAGAATCAGCTCCCAAATTGTCTTTCCCAGCTTTGTAAACAATTGTGAAGTCGAAGGGAAGCAATTTCATTAATAATCTTTGTTGCTCATTAGTAGTAATACGCTGAGAAAGGAGATAATTGAGGCTGCAATGATCTGTTCGGACATAAAAATGATGGCCCAAGAGGTAGTGTTTCCATTTCTGCAAAGCTAAAACAAGAGCAAGCAATTCGCGGTCATAAGTAGACTTCAAACGACTGGAAAAAGAAAGTCCCTTACTAAAACAAGCAACAGTTAAACAAGAGCAAGCAATTCGCGGTCATAAGTAGACTTCAAACGACTGGAAAAAGAAAGTCCCTTACTAAAATAAGCAATAGGATGGTCATCCTGAAGAAGAATAGCCCCTATTCCTTCTGAAGAAGCATCACATTCCACCAAAAATGGTTGAGTGAAATCTAGAAGTTGTAGTACCGAAACAATTGTTAGAGCTTGCTTTAGAAGTTGGAAAGCATTCTCTGCTGAGTTCAACCATTGAAAAGCATTTTTCTTGGTAAGTTCAGTGAGTGGTCGAGCCATCATTCCATAACCCTTCACAAATCTGCGATAATAACCTGTTAACCCAAGAAATCCACGTAACTCCTTCACATTAATTGGTACTGGCCACTCCAAGACAGCTTGAACTTGAACCCGATCAACACCAACCCCTTTTTTTGAAATCACATGACCCAGAAAAGAAATGTGGACTTGCCCAAATGAGCATTTAGAAGTTTTGGCACTATAACAATTGTCTCTCAAAAGTTGGAGAGCAAGTTCCAAGTGACTGATATGTTGCTCAAAGGTCTGTATACCAAGATGTCATCAAAGAATACAAGAATGAATTTGCGCAGATGTGGTCTGAACAAATCATTCATAGCACATTGGAACATCGAAGGAGCATTAGTGAGACAAAGGGCATAACAGTAAACTCATAATGTCCAGAGTGAGTACGAAAAGCAGTTTTATGAACGTCGACTGGATCGACACGTATCTGGTGGTAACCAGAATGCAAATCAATCTTTGAAAATATACTTGCTCCATGCAATTCGTCCAGAAGCTCATCAATATCTGGAATAGGGTACTTATCTAGAATAGTGATTTGGTTGAGACCTCTATAATCAATGCACATACACCATGTATTGTCTTTTTTCTTGATGAGAAGGACAGGGCTAGCAAATGGACTGGTACTTGACCTTATAAAACCCTTTTGGAGTAATTCAGAAACTTGTTTTTCAATTTCTGATTTTTGGAAATACGGATAACGATACGGACGGATGTTGGGTGGTCTTGAGTTAGGAATCAAAGGGATAGAATGAATGTGTTGACGAAAAGGTGGTAGGGCATTGGGTTCTTCAAAAATTGATTCAAACTTATGAAGCAAGCTTTGAATATCAATGGGTAGGGAATTACCTGAAGTATCAGCCTCCTTGGAGAAATACTAAAAAGCAACTGGTGCATTTGATTCTTGTGGAACCCCTTGAAGTTTATATCGCTTCCCATTTAAATTAAAAATCAAAAACATCTCATTCCAATTAGCTTGAACTGTATTTAAAGAAGCAAGCCACTTAATTCCAAGCATCAAATCTGCTCCTCTAACAGAGAAAGGATAAAAATCTTGATCAATAGTTAATCCATGGAATTTCACAACAAGATTTTGGCACAACGGTTGCAACGTATGATATCTTCATTGCCAATCTGAACTCCAAAATAGGGCACAACTTGAGCAGGCAACTGTAATTCTTCAACAATTTTTTCCGAGATAAAATTGTGGGATGACCCACTATCAACCAGAAGCAGCACCTTGCGTCCATTTAAGGTCCCTTGAAGTTTCATTGTTGTGCCTGTTGTGTTACCTAGAAAGGCGTGGAATGAAATTTCAGCAAGGTCATTTGTACCTGCATCCCCATCAATAATGTCACTTGATATTTGTTCTCCAGATTCACCACCTTATTTGCCTCCATAAGAGTGAGAGATATTGCCTTGCAACGGTGACCTGGCGCAAATTTTTCATTACACCTGAAACAGAGTCCTTTGGCTATGCGATTTTGCTTCTCTATCTCCCAAGCACGATTCGGAGAAGGACGAGGAGACATCTGTGCAGAATTCGGATTGGTTCGTGATACATGTTAGTTGCCTACTAATTGGTAAGGAACATCACGTGCAGAACCAGTTTGGATTGTGTTGGATCGTGACAGATTTGACCATTGAGACTTATGCCCACGATTGGAACTAACTTTTTGCTCAAATTCCATTGCAAGGCTCATGGCTTTATAAACAGTTCTAGGCTTATGAATTCTCACATCTAGTTTGAGTTCTTCTTTAAGCCCATTCATGAAAACCCCTAAGAGACAGTGATCTGGCCAGTATGTGACTTTAGATGAACGTTTTGCAAATTCTTGACGATACTCTTGTATCGAACCAGTTTGGCGGATGCTACACAGATGCTCGTCCGCAGTTTGAAACTCCGCAGGCCCATAATTTTCTTGCAATGTTTTAACAAGTTCTTCCCAATAGAGCAAAGTTCGTTCACGATTGATCCAAGAGAAGAGATCAAGCGCATCACCTTCCAGATACATAGCAGCAATGTCAATTTTGTGTTCATCTGGAGTTTGGTAGTAGCAGAAATATTTTTCTGCCTTCAAAATCCAACCTCTAAGGTCTCCTCCTTCAAATATTGGAAAATCCATCTTAGTGTGTGGCCTCCCAGGAGGATTTTTTGGCCACCCTGTATTATCGATGTCTTCTTCCTCTTCTTGCCAAACATTTGCACTTTTTCCTCTGTTACGAGTTCGATGATTGGTTTCCTCTTGTTAGGTGTGACTAGTCTTGATGCGATAGCAGATAGTTGTTGCGCAAGGGATTCAACATTGGGAACGTCTTCTTGTGATTGCGACGTAGAAGATTTGGTATTGACCATATTGGATCAGTCTGCTCTGATACCAAAATGATAGAAACTAATATGAAACGAAATGAAAATGAAACTTTAGTGGGTAAATAAAGTGAAAGAATCTTAAACACTGCATTAACCAATAACAATGTCCGTATGGAGTGGACAAATCTCCAGATATAAAGACATAATAATATTTTTCCTTCCCAGAATTCTCCTACAATACAAATATTTATAGTAAACATAAATAACTCCTAACAGATAGAGATAGAAACAGTTACTGTTGTAAATAAATGTTGCTACCGGCTGGTAATAACTTCTACTTTATAACTACTATAGATAATTACTGCTTATATATTCTATCCTACTTAATACAAAGAAAGTACGACAGATAAACTAAGATAGATTATCTCCACATGTTGCTCGCCTATATTTTCTTCTAAAGTAAGTCCTTAAAGGAGCATTCGTATCAGTTACCCTGTCCCCTAGTGAGGAATATTGTTGTTGCCAGGAAGTCAATCTTCTTTCAAACTTTGACACAATACCACTCCAAGCCCCAATTGATTTATAACTAGCACCCAGTGGTAACCCCAAATAGGCAGTGGGAAAAGATCTAATTGAGTTGCACATGATGTCTGCCAAATTCTCCAAGTCTGGGACCTCATTAACAGGGTAGATAATACTTTTAGACATGTTAATGTGGAGTCCTGGCATGGCTTGAACAAGCATAAGAGCGAGGTTAAGATATTGCACTTAGGATTTCTCAGCTTCACAGAAGATCAGTGTGTCATCGGCAAACAAGATTCAAATAAACTCTAAATAAATCCCCTTCTTCAGACGACCCTATCTGCTGTAGAGGTCCCCGACACCTCTGCATGCTAACTTCATTACACTGCAGACCCACCTGAGAAAGTCTTCGTCGATCTTGATCTTACTTATAAACAGACTGTTGAACTGTTTGAACAAGAACCACCTGAATGGACCTTCACTAATGTTGATTAATTCAAAAGACTTATCACTAGAAATAAAGAAGCACACCCTATCACCCATACTGAAAAGAGGCTAAACCTTTGATGAGTTGGTATTTTACCGACTTATTAGACCCAAATTCATAAATTATTGTCTTGTTTTAATGCTAATTGAAGGGGTTTTAGGCCCTAGTTCTCTTGGATGCAGGCATTCCTTGCAAATAGCAAGTTTGATGGATTTGAAGCCCCAAAAATAGCACTGAAGCACACCGGTGAAGGAACAGACATCCTGCAGGAACCAACAGGCATCTTGCAGGTTGTTGTTCTGGATGTTGAGTCATTTAATGAAGACCTCCACAACATATCAACTCAAACTGAGGAACATGAGTGGATCACCATCTTAACTCCTCGGGATCTATATTTTCCGGAAATGGTATGGGAGTTCTATGCGTCATATTGAGCCAAAATGGACAAGCAAGGGCAACAGGAGGATATAGAGACAAGCCCATCCATAACATTTGTGGTTGTAAGAGGAAAGGAAATTCCTATTACCCCTGGATCACTCTACTTTTTTTGGTGGTCATGTATACCAGTTCCAAAAAGCAGCTCAACCTACCACTAAACATCAATTTGAAGTCAATATGTGTGGGTAGTTGAAGTCATTGCAATAGATTCTCCGAAATAGGCACAAGTGAAAGTATGGTTTGACTTTGTGCAAAGAAGTCTAAGGCCTTCAAGAAACTCTGTGAGCGTATCTATAGAAGCTGTCGTTTTGATAGCTCACCTCATGACAGGAATGGAGGTGTATGAACACAAATCATGGCTGAAAAAATAAAGCGGGCAACACAGAAATCTAAAGGAGCTCTACCTTACCCAACAATGATCACATTTTTGTGTGTAGATACAGGGTGCACATACATAAAAAGGGTAGACAAACTTGTTAAATTTAGGCCAACGATTACCATTATACCATGACAAAGAATCGGGAGAGATACGCTCCAACAAGTCAACAAAGAGGAGAAACATCTGCATCTCAACCCAGTTTACCATCCACTTCAGAAATGAGACCCTCTACTCAAGACCTTGCCACACTAGCAACCATGGCCAATGATCATAGCAATCAACTAACGAAGCTGGCCAGTGCTTTACCATCTCTCATCCATAGAGCATTCAGAAAAGTAATGAACCATTGTCCAAATCGATTAGTAATGTTTGTGAGAAAGTGGACACCATGGAATAGAAAATTGAGAGATTGCTCAGACCTAGCCACCTTCTCGGCCAAGGGACCTCGATATGAATACCAGTGACCTCAAAGATTTATTACTTTCAAACTGGAAAAACCAAAAAAATCGAACCAAACCGGCAATAATTTTTTTCGTTTGGTTTTGGTTTTAACTAATAACCGATCCAAACCGAACCATGAACACCCCTAATCTATAAATAAGGTCTCAATGTAATAATGTAGAACCACAATTCAATAATATTTTCACCGATATTTCTCATAGCTTCAATGCTGCATGTGGTACTGATCCTAAGAAGAGTGAGGCCAAAGAGCTAAAGGATTCAAACCTATTAGCTTAATTGGCAGTGAGTAAAAGATAATCCCAAAGCTTTTGGCTAAAATATTTAAGTGGTGCATAAAGCAAACAACAGATGGCATTTATTAAATGGAGGCATTTAATGGATGTTGCCTTAATTGCAAATGAGTGTGAACTCTATAATGAAGGGACAGGTTCCAGGGTTACTATGCAAAACGGACATACAAAAAACTTTTAACCATGTTAATTAGGTAGTCCTATCAAATATACTAAGGGACATGAGATTTGACAGGAAATAACTAGATTCAATTTCTCCATGCAAATCAATTGAAGCCCCGAAGGTTTGTTTCCATCTTAAAGGGAACTCAGGCAAGGAGACCTCTTGTCCACTTTTTGATTCATTATTGCCATGGAGGGGGATAAACAACCTGATGGAGAAAGCTACTAGAAATGGTTGGATCAAGGGATTTCAGATAAACACCAGATTGACAAATAGCTTTAGCCATCACCTATCTCTTGTATGCTAATGACACATAGATTTTTTGTGCAGCTAACCAAGGGAATGTCAGACTCAATAGATTAGTATTGATCTTGTTTGAAGTTGTTTCAGGGTTATATATAAATTCGGAGAAGAGTAAGGTATATCCTGTAAAAGAAGGTGCAGAAACTCTTATTTTAGCTGGTATCCTAAGGTGTGAGGTGGGAACATTACCTACAAAATATTTGGGATTGGCTCTAAGATCAAAGACAAAAGCAATGGAGATATGGAATGATATACTCGTAACTGTGCCAGACGGAAGGCACAGTCTCTGTAACTTGGAGGCAAAACCACTTTGATAAACTCAGTGTTTGATGTGTTGCCTACATATGTTGTGGTTCAATTTCCACTCCCTTCCAAGGTGGAGCCGTTGAGAAGAGGTTGGATGCTACTAGGAGAAATATCTTGTGGCATGGTAACACAAAAAAAAAAAGGAAACAATCTAGTGAGATGGAAAAGACTAATCACAAACAAGCAACAAGAGGCTAGGGAATAAGAAACTTTAGATTACATAACAAGAGCTTAATGTCCAAATGGTTATGGAGGTATGGCAAGAAGAAAATAGCTTGTGGAGGGAGGTCATAACACAAAAATATGGGAAACTGGGACAATGGTGTGGTGCCTAAACCTATCAACACAACCTTTGGGGTGGATAACTGGAAATTCATCAGAGCTTTATGGGAGATTTTGCAGCTAATACTGATTTTACCATGGGAATGGTATGAGAAAAACTTGTTGGCCTGATAAATGGGTAAGAAATGAACCCTTGAGATACATGTTCCTTGATATCTTTAGGTTATTACTGCAAGATAATGCAACTACCAGTGACGTATGGAGCCAACGTGAATGGGATCTCACTTTCAGGAAAGCATTACATGACTGGGAACTGGGGATAGTGGCTGATTTCTATCAAGCTTTGGAGGGATTGAAAGCGCCAAAGGATAATGAAGATACCATGATAAGGGAAGGCACAAACAAGAAGGTTCTCCCGGTCAGAGAGGCATATGCATATTATTCCAATATTGGACAACAGTACATCAACTGGCCATGGAATCCGATTTGAAAGCTCAAGATACCTTGCAAAGTTAACTGCTTTACATGGCTAGTAGCAAGAAGGACTTGTCTAACTCAGGAAAATCTACAGAGAGTGGGTATGCAGTTAAAATTAGATGTTTCTATGCAAAGTTGAATCTGAAAACAACAACCATCTTTTCCTTTCACTGTATCTTCACTTCCCAACTATGGAATCTGTTTGTGGCCCTGGTAAACTGAAAATGTATAATGTCAGGAAATGCATGTGATCTATTGAGATATTGGACCTATGCTGGAAAACATGCCAAACAGAAGAAGTGCTGAAGGATTATTCCATCTTGCATTTGGTGAACCATATAGAGGAAAAGAAACAACAAATGTTTTGAAGATAGGAGTAGCTTCATACAAGTAGTTAAAGTGAATTGTATTTTAAATTTCTATTTTTGGTGTAAAGAGTCTTCTTTGTAGAGGATGCAGAATCTATTCTACAATTTTTGGAAGCCCTGTAAAGTACACAAGGTTGTAGCTTGTAAATATTGCTACCATTATAGTTTTTATGCTGATGAATAAAATGTTACCATTATTGAAAAAAATTGACTTGGGTTAAATCTCCGGCAGCTAAATATCCATAACTTATTTCTTATATCACTAATAATAACATCTTGGTATAAGAGAATAAAGGTCTGATATCTTCATTTTTTTCTTCTTGATGGTAAATGTATCTCAACAATTCCTAGATAAGATCAACATCACTGTTGTAGGGTACATAAAGTGACTATAATCATTTACTGATCAGTGATCAGTGATCAGTTAGGGTAACATTTATATCAGGATAGCACTAACGAGATTTGAAATGGAGAAATTGGATGTTGATACTGTTACCACAGGCAAGTAAAACTACAATGAAGTTCAACATGTGAAGTAACAAACTGACAAAGATATAGATACCTTTTTAAGCTCCTTAATTGTTGAGAATTCTTGTTCAACAAACAGCTTATGCATAATCGTTTTCTGATGTAAAGAACTTTGTTGAATCATCTCTAACTCATTGTCATCCCAGAATATCTGCAAATTTTAAACCAACTCATATCAACTTTGCTGAAATAACAACTTTCCAACATATGATTCTGGAATCAGATTCCTTGCTCGCAAACATAAACATATATTTTCCCCCCTTCTCCACAATCTCGTTCCAGTGAATACAGCCTCTCAGTATGACTCGGATGTCACAAAGAAATGGAATGTCTTCTCTCAAAATCCATGGATCCCTAGAACTTAGTAGAATGATCCAAAAATTCCTTTATCCTGACTCTTATTGACACAATGCCATCCCGGGTTTTATTCATTTAGAGGGGTATTCCCTCTTCCAATCTTTTGGTAGAAAACTAGGTGTACCCCCACCAAGTTGAAGAAGAAGTGTTAAAGAGAAATGAACTGAAACTAGAATTCATAATAAGGAAATGTTCACATATTATCAATGAAATTTACTGTGTTATGCATATCTTCAGGCCGGGGAAGACGAGAAATGTAAGGGTCCCATTCCGATTTCTGCAAACAACACAGCAGGACAGAGGTCATGAATACTCAAACAACAGGGCCTCTAATCTTACTATCTGAACCAAAGTCACGCAAAATCATGGTACCTTGCCCAACTTTTGCTCATATAAAATCAACAAGGCAACTTTAGCAACATTGCCCACATTATCTCCTAATAATGCATTGATTCCTCTAGGAAGGTTATCAGGGGCCAATTGCTGCAATAAGAATGTAAGTTCTGTCAGATACAGTAACAGAACCAATTAAACGATTGCAAGACCTCCAGTTAAAGAATCACATACCACGTTGTAAGGAACCTTCAACAAGCAATCGCCTGGTTTTATAGGGTGACGAGCAACGAGCGACCTGCATATAGAAGGGAAAGTGACTTGACTTAACCGTCAAAGCTATTAGAATGTCTCATAACACAGTACAATGAACCCAACATATTTTCCCGGTCAGCAGGATTTTGAACTCCTTCCCGAGAAAAACAAGGATTTACTTTTTGTGAAAGACGGTAAAAGAAATCATTTTTTTTTGTTTTTGATGACAAGGAAACCCGCAGCCGCTACCCTTTAGGTGCGCACAGGGTAAAAACCCCGCTCCTATGCAATAGCTCGCAAACCACATAGGAGAGGTAACCCACACTAGGCAAGCCCGGTGCGACGAGCTCGACCCAGAAGACAAACCCCTTGCTTGGAAGTCCCAAACCCAAACCACTAGGCCACCCCGAAGGTAAAAAGAAATCAATCTTAAGAACATAAAGTTTCACAACTGTTCATCTTCGTGTGAACATTCACAAGAATACAAACAGATGGTTATCATAGAAAATGCACAATGTCCTATGCCAGACAAATAGAACTTAACCTTCCATTAGCGGACTTTCCAATTAAAAGCAAGGAAGATATCTCCACCCCTGCCTTGTGTTCAAACCACAGTAAAAAGTCATTACACTCTTCATCAATGTAGGACTGTACCAAAAGGGACAACTAAAATTAGCAACTTGTTCACGTCTGCAATAAACACAACACCAAATTCTCAACAACAGTGAACTGAAATAGGGAAAATTACAATAACTAAGCAAAACCGATTGATAAGAGCTGAGGGGAAGAGTAATAAGTAGACAGAAACTAGAGAAAAATAAAGTAATCAACAGAGAGGAGACAGAAGGAATTGTGGGTGCGAAAAACACACACTTTGCCTAAGCATAATCACAATACACATAACCTAGATCCCAAATCAACATTTGCTTCTTGTCATCCATGTACAATGATACATTTTCAACTCCAAAAAACATTGTTGATGGAAGATGACTGAGTTTGGAGAAAAACCTTAGATAAACAATTGGAGACATTGAACTGGCAGCGGAGCCGACGGATGATAGAGAGGAGCGAGCATGGTGACCGCCAGGTGTTTGAAAATATGATTCTATGGAATATTAGCATTTTTAAAGATAATCAAAATGCAAAATTTCGCGCGTTGGCTTATAAGGTGGCGTTACAATGTTAACTTTTATGTCCTTTTAATTGCTTGTCCACTTTTGAATTAACACACTTATTAAAAAAATAATTATTAACATGGTGAGTTTATTATTTTATTCCTATTAATTATAAAGGGAATGAATTAAAAACTTAAGATTTTCAAAAAGTTCTAGTTTTTTCAAAGTATTTGATTGAGGGTATAATAGGTAAAAATAATTTGTTATTTCTTGATTTGTCAAAATGGACAAGTAATTAGGGACAACTAAAAAAGGAAAACTGGACAAGTAATTAGGGACAGAGAGAGTATGTCGTAAGGGGCATTTCCAACCCTACACTCTATTTTACTCTTCAAATATAGAGTTCTCTATTTTTTCAGACAACCAACTCCAACTCAATTCTTTATTTTACTCTTAAAAATGAATTTTTCTCTCTCTCCTCAATATTATATTACTATTTCTATTTCTATTTCATTTTCTTATTTCATAATATAAACTCATTCTTTCTTTTTTCAAAATAATTACCTTATATAATTTTCATGTAATATAAAAATATTTTTAAAAAAAATCTTTATTTAGTATAAAATTATATTTTATACTAAATTTTAAAGAACAACTACGAAAAATTGAAAAAGAAATCAACAAGCACAACCGCAATCACAAACACAACAATTCTCTAGATTATACACTATTTTTTTTCCGAATATTGTTAAATCTGAAAACGATCTACTGAATTATTAAATTATTATTGTGATTTTAAAAATCATTATGTTATGTATTGTATTGTTATCTTGTATTTAAATTATTATGTCATGTATTGTATTTTTAAATTAAAATTTTCATTTTATCATTTAAATTGAAAATCAACAATAATATCAAATTATCTCTTAAACTGACGAAAATTGAAAAAAAAATTAAAATATTGTTAATTCGGGATGAAAGTAGTATATACTAAATAATATATTTTTTAAAATGTTGTATTATATTTAAAAAGAACTACGAATATTAGAAATTTAATTAATAGCATTATATGAAGAAAAAAAAATATGTTAGTTACAAATAGTAGAAATGATATTAAAATAATGAAAAAGTGAAATAGAGAGGTGAATAGTAGTTCTCCAAATTTGGAGAACTACTATTCACCTCTCTATAAATAGAGATCAGTTAGCTTTTTAGAGAGTGGTTGGAGACCCATACATCTATTTTACTCTCCAAATATAGAGAATGGAGAGTAAAATAGAGTGGGTTAGAGATGGTCTAACGAGGAAGGACACCATTCAGGGAATGCACTGATAACCAAATTTGGACCCCCATTTAAGAGTCTGTTTGGCATTACTGTTAAAAACTGGTTATTTTTAGAAACACTTTTTTTAAATAACTTTTTAAAAATTGCTTTTGAAAAAAAAGTAATTTATGTTTGGCTAATTCATTTGAAAAGTGTTTTTGATAAGCAGATCGTGTTTGACTAATTTTTTGCTTTTGAGAGTCAAATTACGAAAAAATGGTAAGTATACTTTTATTACTAAGATTATTTTATAGAGAGAAACTATTTTAAATATCTATTAGAAATTTTTAAATGAAAATATGCATATTCAAATTTTCAATCAATATTATACATAAATAAATAAACAAAATATTAATAAAATATTAACATGATGACTTAAATATAATTCAAAATATAAAGAAAAATAAATTTAAAAACTATTTCACAAATTAAACCACTATATACAAAAAATTCACCACAAAAATAAATAAAATCCTTCATATTTTTAATCCTACAAAAATGTTGTTGTTACATTTATTTCTGATTCTCTAAAATAAGACGTAAAATAATATATAAAATATAAAATAATAATAGTATATAAACATAAAATAAAAAATTATTATACAAAAATAAAAATTAAATTCCTGTATGAAACAAAACCAAATTTATGATATATGTTAATTAATTAATAAGGGATATATTGGTAAATATGTATATATGGGAGGAATATTTTAGTCTTCAAGAAAATAATTTTCTACTTCTGCTTTTTTTAAGAAGCAGAAATTTTAAGTTTCTTCCCAACAGCAGAAAACTGATTTTGCTTCCATTTAAAAGTAGTTTTGAGAATTTGCCAAACACTATTTTTTTTTCCAAAAAAGGTGCTTTTATCGAAAAAATACTTTTGACCTCCCAACAGCAATGCCAAACAGGCTCTAAATCATGATAGTACTCCCTCCTTTCCATATTAGACCGACATTTTCTACTTTACATGATAATTAAGAAATTATTAATAGATTGATCACAATTACTAATTCATCTTTTATTCATATTAATTAGTCGGCATAATACATAATATGTCATTTAGCTTGGTTTCAACTCACATTTATGTCCTCTAACTCTAGGTGTGCACAATTAAACACTTAAACTTGTATAAAGTTAAACAAATAGACACACACGTCCTACATGACATCCTACATGATTTTCTATGTGTATTATGTCACGTAGGACTCATGTGTGTAGTTGTTCAACTTTATACAAGTTAAGTGTTTATTTGTACACATCCAAAGTTAGATGGCGTAAATGTGAAATGAGACCAAGTTAACAAACACATTTATGTATTATGCCTAATTAGCCTCTTGAAAAAAGAAACTTTAGATCTTCAAAATTTGCTTAAACTTCAAATGGCATATTAATTGTAGAGGTAAAATAGAAAAAAACATTATATCATGATTTAGTGAGTAAACAATTAATATAGAACAAATATTTTGAGTAAAATGTCCATTTAATATGGGACAGAAGGAGTATAAGTTATTCCACTTCAAACAAATGCAAAAGTTGCAAATTTCATGTCCACACTTTGCCTCAAGTTTGGCATATTAGTTGTGCAAGCAAACTTCACATAGTTTATGTAACGATCGGGTTCCGTCGTTATAAAAAAGCCAACGGGAAAATTTTTTGGGTCGAAAAACTTTTTCATAGTAACTTGAGATTTCTCAACCTAGTCCAGATTTGGACGAAATCAAATCCATCAAAGTCTAGGGAAATCTGGTAGCAATTGGGTGATCCAATTATGAATTCGATCACATGAGAAGATAGATAAGTCGTTAAGGAACCTGTACGACTTTACGAAATTGAATTCGGGCGAGTAGAACTCTCGAAATTGATCTTAGTGTGAACGGGTAGTTTCTGAGTGTCGTTGGTGGAAGCCGTGTTGTGAAAGGGGGTATTGGAATTATTAAAATAGCTCATTGTTTCGTGCAAGCCGCTTTGGCAGTGATTTCTGTCGCTAGGGCAGGACTGCTATAGCGAGGTGAGGACTGTTGTGGCGGACCATACAC
Source organism: Solanum tuberosum (assembly GCF_000226075.1). Taxonomy (NCBI): domain Eukaryota; kingdom Viridiplantae; phylum Streptophyta; class Magnoliopsida; order Solanales; family Solanaceae; genus Solanum; species Solanum tuberosum. Next base: position 133,092 of record NW_006239134.1, on the reverse strand, counting down.
GACTTAAAGTCGTAAATAAACCCCAAAAATATTTTATTCTGCAATTTTTGAATTTGAGAGCTAAGGAACGAACCCAGGCGATTCTTGGCAGTTTTCCACCATTCTTAAGGCTAAAAGTAACATTTTAACTCCACGAATTCGTTTTTCAATCCGTTAAACGTAATCTAATGGGTAATTATCGATGGGGAAAGGTTTTGATCTGGAAATTATGGTGGAAAAAACCCTAATTTGGACAGTGGGATCTTGGGTTTGATTTAGGGTTCATAAGATTGTTAGTAATTCGGATAATTAGTGATTGTTTATTGATTTTTGTGTTATTACGATTGTTTGTAGACCAAGAACAATCGGAACGAATCCGAAAATAGAAGGATCAAGTTTCTTAGGGTTTCAAACTTGTTTCGAGGTAGGTGATGACTGTGATTCTATGAATGTGTGATGTATGTTTGTTCTTGCTTCATTATGATACATGTTTGTATGTGAATGTTGCATTATTGATCACATTAATTGTAAATGAGGAAGTATGAATGATGAATGTCATGAATCATGACTTGATTGGCAACAGAGGTGGATGGAGTTACTTAAAGATTATGATGTCACCATTCAATACCATCTGGGTAAGGCTAATGTAATGGCAGACGCTTTGAATCGAAAGGCGATAAGTATGGGTAGTTTAGCTTGCTTAAGTGTAACCAAGCGACCTTTGGCTAAGGAAATTCAGACCTTAGAGTCTAAGTTCATGTAGTTGGGCATTTCAGAAAGAGGTGGGGTGTTAGCTAGTATTGAAGTAAGGGCCATGTTCATTGAAGAGATCAAGGCCAAACAATTTGAGGATGAAAATTTGGAGGAGCTTATAAAGAAGACTGTGATTGGTAAGGCACAAGAAACCACTCTTGATGCGGAGGGTTTGTTCAATTTTAAAGGAAGAATTTGTGTTCCTCGAGTTGATGACTTGATTCAGAAATTGTTGACAGAATCACATGGTTCGCGATATTCCATTCATCCGGGTGTGACCAAAGATGTACCAAGATTTGAATAGAATTTATTGGTGGTCGGGCATGAAGAAGGATATAGCGGAGTTTGTGGCTAAGTGTCAAAATTGTCAACAAGTGAAGTATGAACACCAAAGGCCAGCATGTTTGCTTCAAAGAATGCCAATTCCGGAATGGAAGTGGGAGAGGATAGCCATGGATTTTGTTGTTGGTCTTCCCAAGACTTTGGAAAAGTTTGATTCTATTTGGGTAGTGGTTGATAGATTGACTAAGTCAGCCCATTTTATTCCGGTAAGAATAAATTATAATGTTGAACAATTGGCTAAAGTTTATGTGAAAGAGATAGTGAGGTTGCATGAGGTGCCCCTTTCCATCATCTCAGACCGTGGTACGCAGTTCACGTCCAAGTTTTTGAGGAAATTACATGATAAATTGGGCACACAACTCACTTTTAGTACAACTTTCCATCCACAGACGGACAGACAGTCCGAGAGGACTATTCAAGTATTAGAAGACATGTAGAGGACATGTGTGATTGATTTTGGAGGACATTGGGATAAGTTCTTACCTTTGTGTGAGTTCTCTTATAATAATAGTTATCACTCCAACATTGATATGGCACCGTTTGAGGCATTATATGGGAGGGGATGCAGATCACCCAAAGAATGGTTCGAGGCTGGAGACGTGAAACCTTTAGGGGTTGATTTAGTGAAGGATGTTCAAGATAAAGTGAGGTGTATTCAAGCTAAGCTCTTAGCAGCCTAAAGTAGACAGAAGAAGTATGCAGATCATAAGGTAAGGGACATGCCATTTCAAATTGGTGAGAATGTTCTTCTTAAGGTATCACCCATGAAAGGGGTGATGAGATTTGTCAAGAAGGGCAAGGTAAGTCCGCGATACATTGATCCCTTTGAGGTTCTTGAATGTGTAGGACCGGTAGCGTATAGATTGGCTTTACCTCCTAACCTATCGGGAGTTCATCCGGTGTTTCATGTGTCCATGTTGAAGAGATATCATGATGACGGAGATTAATCATTAAGTGAGACTCAATTGTGTTAGACAAAGACCTCCAATATGAGGAGGAACCGATTGCAATTCTTGATCGTGATGTGAGTAAGCTGAGGACCTAGGAGATTAAGTCCGTGATAGTTCAATGGAAGCATCGCCCAGTTGAGGAAGTTACTTGGGAAACCGAGAGGGACATGGGAGACAAGTATCCCTAATTGTTTGTCGATTCAGGTATTACTCCATTCTTTCTTTAGCTTATTTTCCCTAAGTTTGTCACTCGGGGACGAGTGATGGGTAAATTAGTATCTATTGTAACGATCGGGTTCCGTCGTTATAGAAAAGGCAACGGGGAAATTTTTTGGGCCGAAAAGCTTTTTCATAGTAACTTGAGATTTCTCAACCTAGTCCAGATTTGGACGAAATCAAATTGATCAAAGTCTAGAGAAATCTGGTAGCAACTAGGTGATCTAATTATGAATTCGATCACATGAGTAGATAGATAAGTCGTTAAGGAACCCGTACGACTTTACAAAATTGAATTCGGGCGAGTAGAACTCCCGGAATTGATCTTAGTGTGAACAAGTAGTTTTTGAGTGTTGTTGGTTGATGGCGTGTTGTGAAATGGGGTTATTGGAATTATTAAAATAGCTCATTGTTTCGTGCAAGCCGCTTTGGCAGTGATTTCTATCGCCAGGGCGGGATCGCTGTAGCGAGGTGAGGACCGTTGTGGCGGGCCAGACCCGACTTAAAGTCGTAAATAAACCCCAAAAATGTTTTATTCTGCAATTTTTGAATTTGAGAGCTAAAGAACGAACCTCATGCGATTCTTGACAGTTTTCCACCATTCTTAAGGCTAAAGGTAAGATTTTAACTCACCAAATCCGTTTTTTGATCCGTCAAACGTAATCTAATGGGTAATTATCGATGGGGAAAGGTTTTGATCTGGAAATTATGGTGGAAAAATCCTAATTTGGATAGTGGGATCTTGGGTTTGATCTAGGGTTCATAAGATTGTTAGTAATTCGGATAATTAGATATTGTTTATTGATTTCCGTGTTATTATGATTGTTTGTAGACCAAGAACAAGCGGAATGAATCCGGAAATAGAAGGATCAAGTTTCTTAGAGTTTCAAACTTGTTTTGAGGTAGGTGATGCTTGTGATTCTATGATTGTGTGATGTATATTTGTTCTTGCTTCATTATGATACATATTTGTATGCGAATGTTGCATTATTGATCACATTAATTGTAAATGAGGAAGTATGAATGGTGAATGCCATGAATCATGACTTGATTGTATGATTATGAGAATGTACTTGTGATTGTGGCCTGTTGAATGGATCGAGTGTTGCGTTTCGACACACTAACTTTGATTGGTTGCCACGTTCCGACATAATTATGGGATCGGTTTCCACGTTCCGGCATAAACATTGGATCGGGTACCACGTTTCAGTATGCTAAAAGTTTGGGTTTGGATTCCATGAGAGGACCAATGATTTGATATAATTGTGTATCTTGAGAAATGTGAAATTGTACCCTGTTCATAAATGTTGATAATATTGCATATGTTCGATATATGCATGTGATTATATTGTTGTAATGGCTTATGTATGTTGCACTTAGTGGGATAGCCGCGTGATCCTACTAGTACCCTATGGTTGTGTACTGATACTGCACTTGCTCTTTCTTTGTTGAGTACAGGGCATCTTCAAGTGGCTATTGACAGTCCTCGTTTAGAAGATTAGTGATCGCCGATCGAATTCAAGGGTGAGCCAGTTCTTCCAGGCTACCATGAATTCTCCTTTCGTCCATGTCCACATTTCGGACTTATACTTTCTAGTTAGTTATTAGTTCGTTAGTTTGGGGTTGTGACCCTTCTTGTTTAGACTTTGGTTCATTGTTAGATGTTTTGGTACATTGACTTTTAGGTTCTAGGTGTATTTTCCGCATTGTTTAGTTGTTAGATCTTTTGGAAGTTTATGGGAACCTCAGTTTTTAGCTATTTTTCCTATTTTCGTATCCTTAAATGCTTTAGTTTTTGATTTAGTTGCTTGGTTTGAGTTGTAGTAGTGGTTCTCCCACCGAAGGCTTAGTGTGTGTGCAATCACGATGGTCTGGGTTGTGACAGTTTATGTAGACTTAAAAGAATTTGACTTACCGAAACCAAGCATTGTTTAATTTCTAAATTAATCAAGTTACTATTGAATTCTCAATTTATATTGGACTGAAGTTTAATTTCATAGATTGTGTGACTTTTAAATTGTCTACTTCATGAACTTCACATTTTTAATATTCCTAAGTAAGTAAACTTGTAGAGACTAAAGCTTTTATTTTCATGCCTTTGTATAAGCTTAGCAACACTCTGGTGGCCACAAGTATATTCAATAGACCCTTTTTTGGCTCATAGAAAGTTTAACTTATGTAGTTATAATACAAACAATTTAAAGAAGATTTTATTCATTCAAGAGAATCAAATATAGTGAAAGATTAATCGATATTTTAAAAATACAACAAAAAGAAGAAAATAATTCATCTTAATTCTTAGCGCTTGATTTGCCCTGCAATGGTAAACACAAAAGTGAGTAAAAAGATGACGGAAGATTGTTAGTTTATTGCGACCTATTGTCAGTGTAAAAAGAATTCAATCCTTGTTTGATTAGTGTAATACCTAGGTGCTTATGGTTGTCTTTTGTCCCGTGTCGAAGGCTTACGAGCTTAAATTTGAGAGTTTTATAGTAACATCGTGTGTGATTCGGTAACATCAAATTTAGATCGAAATTTATTAATCATTGTGATTTATATTACCCTTTAACTCATTTTCAATAGATATATGTAACTTGCTCTGACACAGATTATGCGACACTCACGAAATTTCGAGAGTCAATCAAATATTTTTTGTTTTTTTTTAATATTTTAAATTGTTAATTATTGTGATTTATAATACATTTTACATAATTTTCAAATAATATATGTTACTTCTTCTTTTCCACCTTATGTGGCTCTAATAAAATTTTGAGAGTCAATAGAACTTTATATATGTCTTTTTGAAATATTATAAATTGTTTGTTATTATGATTTATAGTACTTTTTACATAATTTTTAAATAATATGTTACTCTCTTTGTATCAATGTGGCACATATAGAATTTCAAGAATCAACCAAATTTTTTAGATGTTTTTAAATCTTTCAAGTTGTTAATTATTGAGATTTACACTACTTTTTACATTTTTTCTAAATAATACATGTTAATTACTTTATTTTTCTCATATATATAAGAGTCAAGTGTCAAAGTAGACTGCAGGTAAAAAATCATCTCCCTTGGATAGGGAGAGGAGAGAGGTGAGGGAGAGATGGAAGAGAGAGAGGCAAGAGGTGAGCGGGAGTGCAAAGAGAGAGAGAGAGGTGAGGAAGAAAGGAGAGAGAAAATAGCAATAAAACTCTAACTATAGCTACAAATTGTAATTTTTTCAAATTATAGTGGTGTATTGTAAATACATATCACATGTTTGCTTAGTTACCTAATTTTTCCATATATGAACTGCTTAAATTTTTATTACAACAAGAAAATGAGGTATCTTTTTAAATTTTACAATTATATGCATATTCTTAGAGTACCAATTATGTTCTATTTTTCAATAATGGGTAGATTATTACATTTTTAAAAACTGCTACAAATATGTTTGGATGCATACATGATGAATGTTATGAAAAAAATATTTTTTGACAATTAATTTGATCTCCGAAAGAAAATAGATTATCAACATTAAGTATGCAATCTCGTATTCAAGGTATGTTAAGGCAAATCTCTCTTATTCATATTGCACGGATCTCAAATGTTATAAATTATCAAATGAATCATTTTTACTATTATATTGCTAGTAAGACCCTCTGTGAAGGACATTGGAATATCAACTGATTTTATTCGTTGAATCTATCGTATCGCTATCACATGTGTAATGTTGCCAAGTATGTTTGAAGATTAAATTTATTTTCCATCAAAGTTTCTTATTCCTTATGTCTATTAGCGAACTTTGTCTTTAGAGTAAGGCTGAATTGTTGGAGGATTATTATGTTGCATCTAAGGGGGTTATTAAGTTATTCTTCCTCGTGAAAAGCTTTTGCAAATATATTATTTGAAAACAATATTAATACTTAATCTTATACTCTATTCTTTTGGTTCAATACTCGTCAAGCAACCTTGTTTCTAAAATGAATTATATTATTACCAACTTGGAGTCATTTATAATAGATCAAGTTAAGCATATCACAATATTCTTTTGAGTTCCTAAATAATTAATTTTATAAGTTGAAGTCAAGTCAAGAGAGTTGAGTCTAATATGAGTTTTATAGGCCTAAATGGTTGCATGAAGTTAAATAAAGTCATGAAGAGATTTTAAGCACGAAAGAGCCAAAATTGGCTAAGTTCTTATTATGGCATACTATATGCATTTATAGTTCATATCATGGCATGTTATATGCATCCACTCCTGAGCTCTAATTGCAAGGAATGAGGACTATTTACCTATATATGTGTATACGGTACATATGGCCATGAGATGACATAGATGATACCGGTTAACTACCGTACATGCCAACATTTCTAGTAGTTAGTCGGATGAGCATTCATGCATATTCACCTTTATGTATACTTATTCATTTAAATCATCATACAAACATTTTATATGTAGTTGAATATTCTAAGTTCAGTTGTCTGGCCACTGTGGTTAGAAGGGTTTCAATTTCAGGTGATATCTCTATTATTATTTTTACTGAATCTACTTATGATTCTGTTTTCACCTTACGTACCAGTACATTTTCATACTATAGGTTCAAACAAAAGTCTTGACCGACCTTTACAATAGAGGTTGTGTCATATGAAAATTAGTAATCTCCGTTCTTACTGGAGTTATTGATCATTTGTAGGTTTTACATGTTTGAGTTTTTGTGTATAGTGATTGAGTATGGTTGGGGCCTTGTCCTGACAAGTTATTCTATAGTATTCATAGAGACTTATGGACATACTTTGATGGGTCTTTCCAGATTTCAATTAGAGCATTGTCTAATTGGTAGTTCTTTATCAATTAAATTGGTATTGTTAGCCTCTTTCATGATGTCATTGATATTATTATGACCTCGTCAATTTAGTTATCTTATTTCACCGGTTTATTGTGACGTCCTTATCATCCCCTTGTTGTTCCCTTGTAATTATGTTTGAAAGTCTACTATTTTATTGTTCAAGTGTTAATAACTTGGTCTTAGTTATTCTGTATTATAGGCATTTGGTTCTTAAGTCTGGCTCGAAAAAGAGATCTGATCCAGATGACAAACCTGAAAGAGCTCTTCGACTACGAAGAAAGCTGGAAAATCAAGGATGACAATAAGAATTAGGACTAGGTCTCCCTAAAAATATTGAGGGTAACCATGAGGACAACATGAATAACGAAGGACAACATGAGGTACCTGTGGTAATACCGAAAAGACCAGTCCATGATGTAGCAGTCCCACTCACCGCCAATGTGGCATCAAGCATACGGAAACCACCATCGGGTGGTAAATTTGAGTTGAAACAGATCATTGTACACCTCATTCACTCAATGGGGCAGTTCACCGGCCTTCCTCACGAGGATTCCTAAGTGCATATAAGAAACTTTCTGGAAATAAGCAACACATACATTAGGAATGGGGTATCATCTGATTACGTGAGATTAACTCTTTCCCACTTTCATTACTGGGAGAAGCAAGGCGATGGTTAGATGTAGAGCCACCAAATTTTATCACTACATGGGATTATTTAGCAAAGAGATTCTTGAGTCGATTTTTCCCATCAGGAAAAATTGCAAGGTTGAGGAGTGAAATCTTAAGCTTCAAGCAGAGAAATGGAGAAGATATGTACCAAGCATGGGATCGATTTAAGCAAATGTTATCTTGCCCACATCATTATCAGGCAAATGAGGTACTAGCTCACACTTTCTTTGAGAGTCTTGAATATAATGCACGAATACTTCTTAATAGTGTAGCAGGTGGACAAGCTTTGGAAAAGATCTATGATGAACTATTTGGCCTCCTAGACAAACTCTTGGAGGGAAACCTAGAATGGAATGGAGATGCACAAAGGACCACGGTGCATATGGCTGCAGGAGTTTTAGATGTGGATCAAGCAACTGCTATACTGCAAAGTTAGACTCAATACAACATCAAATGACCGTGTAGTTCAAGAAAATCACATTATCTCAACAACAAGCTCCCGTGGATACTATACAACAATATGTTGGTTGGTGCGGAGTTTGTGATAGTTGAGAACATGCGATTGAATGTTGCGAAGCGAATCAAGACTCTGTGAACTATGTGGGTAATGCTCAAAGTGGAGGAACGCAGAATTATGGTAATACATACAACCCAAGCTGGAGGAATCACACTAACTTCTCATGGGGTGGAAATCAAAACCAAAACCAAAATCAGGCACAAGGGCCCAACCAATATCGAGCACAAGGAAATAAGCCTCAGTATTAAAATCATGGTCAAGGTAATAATCAAGGTGCACAACAAGGGGGTATGACTAATGAAGAGTTGTTCCAAAAACTGATGGCAGAGATCGGTAAGAAAAATGCTGACAATGCTAAAACCAATGTTAAGGTAGGTAGGCAAGGAGAAGGCATGAGAAACATCCAAATGTCGTACAAGAATCTGGAAAAACAAGTTGTGCAAGTAGCTAATGTGCTCAATTTGCATCCACAAAGAGGTATGTCGGGTGACACTAAGCTCAACCCAAACTAATTGAATGCAGTGCGTACCAGAAGTGGGTTACAACTAGAAGAGATAGCTCCAAAGAGATACTGAGGTAGTAGGTTGAGAAAAGAAACAAGAAGAGGTGATAAAGAACTCAAATGTTGAGAAAAGTGTTCCTCAACTGAAACCACCTCCTCCTTTTCTACAAAATTATAGGAACCAGAATGAAGATAAATGCTTAGGTAAGTTTCTATATCTCCTTAAATAGGTACACATTAATCTACCTTTGGTTGACATTTTGCAGGGAATCCCTAAATATGCCAAGTGTGTGAAAGAGATAGTGGCACAAAAGTAGGCAAATGGAGTATGAAACTGTGGCACTTATTAAGGAGTGCAATTCTCGCATTCAGAATAAACTACCCAAAAATTTGAAGGATCCGGGTAGATTTAATGTGCAAATTACAATTGGACAAAGTGTCCATGCCCAGGGGTTATGTGATTTGGGTGCTAGTATTAATCTCATGCCGGCATCCTTGTACAAGAAACTTGGGCTGGGAAGTCCAAAACCAACCACTGTCATCTTAAGTTCCATTTTTTATGGGACGACCTTTCTTAGCCACGGGGCGAGCACTAATTGATGTAGGAGTTGGGCAGTTGACCATGAGGGCTCATGATAAGGTGAAAGTGTTCGACGATGTCTATCACGCTTTGAAATTTCCTTCTGTCTATGAAGAGTTGTTTGTTATCACTGCTGTGGATCTAGCCGTAGAGTCACATTGTATTGCTCCGAAGGATCCCTTGGAAAGAGTATTGGTGGGACATGGCATAGAGGGAAATATAGAAGCTCAAGAGCTAGCTACTTGTCTTAATGTGGCACTAGTGGGAACGCAAAAAAGTATGGTGGAATTATTAGATCGTGTATTGGGTCTTCCACCCAAACCATCAGTTGAAGAAGTACCCAAGTTAGAGTTGAAATCTCTGTTGTCTTACCTAAGGTATGCTTATTTCGTTAACAATGAAACGTTACCTGTGATACTTTCTACAGAATTTTCTGATTGACAGTTTGATGCGGCATTGAGAATTTTGAGAAGAAGAAGAAAGATATTGGGTGGAAGATGTTTAATATTCATGGGATTAGTCCATCATTATGTATGCACAAAATATATATGGAGGAGGACCGCTGTCCAATTGCACTACATCAACGTCGACTTAATCCTTTGATTAAAGAAGTGGTGAGAAAAAAGTGATAAAGTGGTTAGATGCTGGAATTGTATACCCTATTTTCGACTGTAAATGGGTAAGTCCTGTGCAGTGTGTACCAAAGTAGGGTGGTATGATGGTGGTGAAGAATGAGAGAATGAGTTGATTCCCACGGGAACAATCACCAGATGAAGGATTTGCATGGGTTACCAGAAGTTGAATGATGCTACGCGAAAAGATCATTATCATGTCCCTTTCATTGATCAAATGCTTGACGGTTTAGCAGGGAAGGGGTATTATGGCTTTTTAGATGGGTATTTCAGATATAATGGGATTTTGATTGCACCCAAAGACCAGAAAAGACCACATTCACTTGTCCTTATGATACATATGCTTTCAAATGCATGTCATTTGGACTTTGCAATGCTCAGACTACTTTCCAAAGGTGCATGATGGCCATTTTCCATGATATGGTGGAGGACTATGTAGTTGTATTTATGGATGATTTCTCTGTCTTCGGGAAGTCTTTTGAGGTATGTCTCTGGAACCTTGTCAAGGTACTTGCTCATTGTGAAGAGACAAACTTAGTGCTTAATTGGGAGAAATGTCACTTCTTAGTTCGAGAAGGCATAGTGTTTGGTCACAATGTGTCTATGCATGGACTAGAGGCGGATAAAGCCAAGGTTGAGGTGATTGAAAAATTTCCCCCTCATATTTCTGTCAAAGGGGTGAGGAGTTTCCTTGGGCATGCAGGTTGTTACTGGAGGTTCATCAAGGATTTTGACAAGACTGCCAGACTTATGTGTAGTTTCTTGGAGAAGGAGGTGAAATTTGAGTTCGATGAGATGTATTTGAAGGCTTTTGAGATGTTGAAACGGAACTTTATTGAAGCTCCAATCTTGATTGCTCTTAATTGGGAGCTACCATTTTAACTCATGTGTGATGCAAGAGATATAACAATGGGTGCAGTATTGGGACAAAGATTAGATAAAGTGTTCCATTTAATATACTATGCGAGTAAGACCCTTGATTCTGCTCAAGCTAATTACACAATGGCTGAAAAGGAGATGCTAGTTCTAGTTTTCACCTTCAATAAGTTTAGATCGTATTTGGTAGGTACCAAGTTAATTGTTTATATTAACCATGTAACTATTAGGTACCTATTCAACAAGAAGGATGCTAGGAAAGGCTAATTCGATGGATATTGCTTCTCCAAGAATTTGACCTTGAGATCCAAGACCGTAAGGGTACTGAAAATCAAATAGCTGATCATTTGTCCAGGTTAGAAGACTTCTCTCATGTGAATGAAGGGGAACAAATACGTGAGGAGTTTTCGGATGAGCAGTTGATGACATTTGATATCTCCCAAGGCATTGGTACGCTGATTTAGTAAATTTATTGGTGAGTGGAGTGTACCCTACATGGTCAACTACCCAATAGAAAAAAAGCTGACGCATTATATTAGGTTTTATGTCTGGGATGAACCATTCTTGTTCAAACAAGGAGTGGATCATGTGGTGAGATGATGCATTCCGGAATATGAGGTCAAACAAGTGCTCGAGAGTTGTCATGTAAGTCCTTATAGAGGGTACATTGGAGGAGAGCGCACGACTCATAATGTATTACAATATGGCTTCTTTTAGCCCTCCTTGTTTAAATATTCGATTACCTATGTGAAAGGATGTGATCAATGCCAAAGTTTGGGTACTATATCAAGAAGACATGAGATGCCACTAAACAATATTCTTGAAGTGAAAATCATTGATGTGAGGGGTATTGACTTCATAGGTCCCTTCCCACCATCTAGTGAAACCAATATATTCGGTGGCGGTTGATTATATGTCCAAATGAGTTGAGATTGTAGCTCTTCTCACGAATGACTCAAGAGTGGTGATTAAATTCATCAAGAAGCACATCCTCACTTGTTTTGGTACTCCTAGGGCAATCATAAGTGATGGAGGTAAGCATTTGATTAACCATTTAGTGAAGAATCTTCTTGCTAAGTATGACATTCGGTATAAGGTAGCTACAACATACCATTCTCAAAAAAGTGGTAAAGTGGAACTTTCAAATAAAGTGGTGAAGCAAATCTTGCAGAAAACAATGAATACGCAGTGAAGAGATTGGTCTGAGAAGCTTGATTATGCTTTATGGGCATATATGACTGCATACAAAACACCCATAGGGACTTCTCCCTATCATATGATGTTTGGAAAAACATCTTATCTTCCGGTAGAGTTAGAGCACCAAGCGTATTGGGCGATTTAGAAGTTGAATCTTGATCCGAGCTAGTCCATAGGAGGAGAATTTGTCAATTGCATAAACTTGAGGACTTTAGGCTCCATGCTTAAGAGAATGCTAAGTTATACAAAGAGAAGACCAAAAGATGGCATGACAAGCACATAGTCCCACACACTTTCACTCTGGGCCAAAAGGTACTACTTTTAAACTCTACACTTAGATTATTCCCCGGAAAAATAAGATCTAAATGGAGTGGACCCTTCGAAGTGGTGAGAATGACACAACATGGTACTGTGTAACTTAAAAGCAAAAATGTCATGTCATTCTTAGTGAATGGGCAAAGGGTCAAGCACTACTTTGGAGAAGATACGAATCAAGATTGAGAAGTTCTTGAGCTAAACGATGAATGATCCAAGATGAGTCAAGCCATGATGTTAAACCAGGCACTCCGCGAAAGGCAACCCGTGAAAATATGTAATAATTAGTTAGTTTTGGTTTTAAGTTTGAATTTTGAGAGTTATTTTAAGTTTCGAGGATTTAGTTGATATCTTTTTATTATTTTGGTAGGATTTTAGTTGATTTTGATTTATTTGTAATAGTTAGGAACTATGAAGAAATAATAAAATAGATAGCAAATAAGAAAATACAAAAAGAGGAGTTGTGTCACGACCAAAACTATGGCGCTAGGTGGGAGGCAACCCACCATTAGTCTAACAGGGTGTGTTTATGTCTTGCCTGAATATCAAAATATGGGCAAAAATCTTTGATCCCACCACGAAATTTCCAGGCTGGCAATGCGCGAGACCTGGAACTACTGAACGCACCGAGTGACGACTTAGCGGCGCAGTGATTTGGCAAGCAAGCGGTGGAGCACCACAGAGAGGAGTGGTTTGAATATCAGAAGAAGGCTAAGTATCTTAGTGATGAATATGTCAATGAGGTAAACTTACAAATCAAATTTCCATATATTTATGAAACTGTTTGTAATTTGGGGCTGTAGTATAGATTTTCACACCATCAATGAATGAATTGATCTAAGATTATAATTTAACTAACAATCATGTTTAGCATCAATTTCATCAACTTATTTGATTATCTAGTTGTTGATTCACGGGGTTGATAATATAGTCATGATCTCCTGACCTCTAACCGTCTACCACAATTGACAACCTAACTACATCGTTGAGCGGGGATAGACCGAACCAACTATGAAGCATTACGTTGGCTTTCCGTATCTGAGCCAAGCAAGGCACCTAGGTATATACGTATCCTAGACACAAATCAATTTAAGTGATATGCAAGAAAATATCATGCTCCTTATATTCCATGTTCTATCCCTCTATTCCTCTCCCGAGTTCAAAAGAAGACAATAAATTTATTCCAATGGTGACCAAGCATCAAAATAGTAATCACAAGAATATAAGAACAACTAATATGACAAACAATTATGCCAAATCAAATCACTAAACAATCATTTTGTACGTAAATATAATCCAAGAATGAGAAGTTTAACCCCACATAGACATAGAACAATTACAACGAATCACTCAAATAAAAGTTGTAAAATAAATAAAAGAGAAGAAAATATAAAACCCTAAATCAAAAGTTATTTTCTACATTGTATCCTCCTACCTTAATAATTATTTTTATGGATTATTTATCGATATAGAAAACCCTAATTAAAATAACTTAGTCCAAAACAAATAGAGAATCCCAAACCAAACGGAATTCGATTCCGTTTGAAACACTGTTTCGTCCGCCACCTTCAATTAGAAGTGCCTTCACAGGATGCTACGTGGCAGCAAAGCTAATACCACTCAATTGGCGGCTTGCATTCTGCAATTTGTAACATATATGAAATATTATTATTATTATATTAAAGTTAATTAATTAAGCTGCCTACTTGATTTCTTTCTTCAACCTTCCATCTTTAATTCATTTTAGCTTCAAACTTCTTCATCTTTACACCAATTTATTCCTACAAATAAAATACACTATTAAGCACAACCCATAAAATCCAAGCTAAAAAAAGACGGATATAAATACTAAATGTTAGGTAAATAATGATTAACAATATGTATTTTGGCCTCACATCACAAGCGGTGGAGAACCACAGAGAGGAGTGCTTTGAATGTCAGAAGGAGGCTAAGTATCTTGGTGATGAATATGTCAATGAGTTACGCTTACAATTCAAATTTCCATGTATTTATGAAACTATGTGTAATTTGGGCTACAATACATTTTTTAGAACCAAGGAGATTGTAACCTCACCTTGGTACGACAATTTTATGCTAACTGGATAACCGATACACGTTACAATCAGTCAGTAGAGACTCGTGGAAAGACTGTTTGCTTTACCTCCAAGGTGCTTAATTCTTTTTTGGGTACACCCTATTGTGAGGTTACTGAATATAATAGATTGAAAGAGACCCCCCCTCCCTTATAGAGATATTAGGCATACTTTGTGTGGTGTTAACTTAACGGCTAGGATCAAAGTCACCGGGAGTCATGTCACTCTCCCCTATGCTAATCTAAATCAAGTTGTCAAGGTGTGTTTGAAGATTGTGTGCCATGTTCTGTTGCTCGGTAAGCACACCTTTGATGTTACTAGGGACCGGGTTGTCCTAGTCTTCATGCTAATGCAGGATATGTTGATTAATGTGGGGGTTGTGTTGAGGCAAAACATGTTGAAGTTTCGCAACAACAAAGATTGAAGGTTCTGTTATGGTAGCTTGATGGCTCGATTTCTACGAGCGGAGCGGGATTGAAGATGAGACTCATGAAATAACCCAAGAAAGGGCCTTATACATAGTTTACACCCTTGTGGATGTGACACACACGAAAGTACAAGATGTGTCCCAAGGACCCATACTATCTGCAACTGAGTAGCAAGCGCGAGATGACAATTAGATGGCTCGGATGTTGGGCATGGCTGAGCAACAGCTTCGCATAGGATGTTGCCATGTCATAGATGAGGAGATGGAAGGATTGGCCGAGCACTCTCCACCTACGGATAACGCCACGTACATGTACAGGATGGGCCCGACGTTTCAAGAGTCGGTTGATGATAATGAGGCCACCGTTAATGAGGAGGATAATGATGATGTTGAAGAGACAACCACTATTTTGATGTCAGTCGATGGTGCCACTTATGTGGCTGGTAATCGTGATGTTGACGACGATGAGGCCTAGAGGCCTATAGGAGTTTTCTCTAATTCTATACTTTGTGTTAATTTGCGCACTGAGGAAAGTTCAATCTTTAGGTGTGGGGTGGGATATGACTTTCCTTGTACATTTTTTATTACTTTATCGAGTCTTTTTTTTAGTTGGGTTCCTCAACTTTTTTTACGATAGTTTTTCTGAGGATAGTCCCATTGAACCGACTAGGACTAGTTTTTATTTAATTTTGTTGAGTCTTAGAGTTGTCATAGGAGTGTAAGTTCCCTATGATGGATGGATGATGACCATATTAAGGGAAAATTAATCATGAGGAGTAGTAGATTGAGAAACCGACCCTTTTGGTAATTGATACATTGTCCTAAAATTTTGCCAAACGTTATGGGTAGTTTATGTGAGTATAGGTTCTTTGTTTTGACTCTAAAGGAATCTTGTTGGGCTTAATTGAGTGCAAACGCTATAATGCAATTTATGTGAGTATACTAAAAATGATTATGTCCTTATGTGTATCATGAACCATGTCTGTTGAGTAATTGCTTAGTTCTTGCATTAATTGACATCTAGAACTTACCCGTGTGTGTTTTATGAGTTACTTGTATGACTTAGGAAAGGTGATTCAGGCATTTCTTTGAATAGCCAAAAAAAGTTATTACTCTTTTGTATGCCTCCAAATGAATTATCCCTAGTGTAGCCCAATGAGCCTTTTAGCCTTGATTTTCTTGATTAAACCACATGATTGAGCCTATCCCTTTCTATTGATATCATAAGTATTTGATCCTAAAATTATCCTTAATGCACTATGTCAAAAAGAAAAATTGTAAACAATGGTAGAAGTGGAAAAGGGTTAAATTGCTTGGTTTGTGGCAAAATAAAGAGAAGAGGTAGAAAAAAACATGGCCCATGATTTCATTAAACCCATCTCACTTTCCCTAGAAGTTGTAAAACTCTGTGTTAGCCCTGGTCATTAGTTGGACATTGTGCACTTCAACCCAACCTAAAAGCTTAAGTTGAGGGTGGCTACTTCAGAAGTTTGCCTAAATATTGGCCCTGGTCCTCCCAAGGACATCATGCACCTAAACTCATGCAAAATACATAAGTTATGGGTGGCTATTATGAAGGCAAAACAACAAAAAAGGTATAAAAGAGTCATGTGTTGAAAAATAAAGTGCATTAGGGAGGTGTAGCCACTAATCATATCCTAAATATTCCCTCCCTTACCCTAAGCCGACATTATAACAAAAAATAAGTCCTCTTGATTTCATGAGAAATACTTTCTGAAAATGAAAATACACTAAGGACAAGCCTATGTCATGTTAGGATAGGTAAGAAATTCATTTGTGGAAGTGAGCATAATGAAAAATAGGTCTTATTTTAAACTACACTGTGCAAACATGTTGTTTGCATGAGTGGAAGGTTATATGATGAGTCCTGGATTTGGACTCATTTAGGGATTTATTTGTATAGATTTAGTATCCTCAAATACTTCTTTTGTGCCAATAACTAATGTTAAATCCTTGATTTTGAGGAATATGGATTAAGGAACAAAGCAAGGACACTAATATGCAAAAAGAAACAAAACAGGATAAAGAAGTGAAGATGGGCGAGCCCGAAGATCGCCAAGAGTACTCGGCGTGTCGCCGAGTGGCTCAGATGACCGCCTAAAGATCCAGTGTGCCAAACTCTGAAGGAAAGAACCAAGTCGGCGACGAAAAGAAGCAGTCGGCAAATCTCCGAGTGAGTCTGCGATGCGAAGATAGATCACCCAAAGTTACAGACCTTGAGGATGCTGAATGCCAAGGCGAAAGGGCGGTGGAAGAGACCAAAGGGCGGCTCACTGAGTGGATCAGCGAGCTCGACTTACTTCGCTAAAGGGGCTTGCGTAGCTTATTTTTGGCAACTATAAATACGTGTTGAACATTTTAGTTAATATCGAGCATACAATCTTGGATATTATTTTTGAAGTATTCTCAATCAGAACTCTTAGAACTATTCTCTCCAGATTTTTTCCTTAGCTTTGAGGGATTGTAGAAATTCACTTTTGAAAAATTAGAAATGAGTCTTTGAGATTCATCAAATTGGAGCATTGTAAAGATGAGATCATTCTTACCCAATTGATGGATAATCAATTTGGTAACGGTTTTTACCTTTTTATGATGTCTAGTTAAAACCTCAATTCTTGGGGTGTGATTATGGGATGATTTAGCTTGTGGGTATTGCTAATTATTAGTTTAAATGCTATTTTAAAGTGAGTTCAATCATTAATTATGGTTTAATTTAAGAATTGTAGTTGCAAATGCAGTTCTTCCTATGTGTTCTTGGCTTGCTTGAGAGAGAGGTCTTAGAACTAAGGTTTTTGATTGATGGTTTGTGGGTATTGGGTTGACCTGGTTCAGCTCGAGAGAGTGAATCCTAAACCCAATCCCACACATTCATCTCGAGAGAGTGAATGGATTAAGGTGTGGGCTGCTCTTATTTTGCATGCTTGTTGATGTTCAAGAGAAATCACTTGATTCGGGGTTTATTGTTCGAGAGAAAATCACCACCCTTATAGCCTAGCCTTCTCACTAATATCTAGCTATTTACTAATAGTTGCAATTATCCATATGTCTATAATAGCCTATTATCGATCACATCCCAAGAACCCATCTCATTATTGTTATTTCGTATTGTTTATGACTGTTTATAGTTGTTAATCAAAACCAAAACCCCCATTTGACATTCGTGTCACTCCTTGATTTGAATGATGTCTTTATTCGATAATTTTCATTCCTATGACTGATTTGACCGCTTTTATACTTCCCAATTGAATCTGAAACACGTACCGCTCCCTGTGAGATTCGACCCCAACTCATTTAGTTGGGTTTTATACTGAATTACGATCGTTGAACACCTAGAATTGGATGAGGTGTGCTTGAAACATAAAATCAAAATAGTGCTGTTGCCGGGAAATGGTGTTGTTTGAAATTCTTTTGGTGAAGTTGAAGTGTATTCTTGTTAGTCATAGTTGAATCTACTTACTTTTTGTGTTGGTTTTTGTGTTGCTTGTTAACACAGAGGAACGGAAGCAATGGTAGCCAAGTGGGCCACCAAGATGACATCTGGAATCTCAATGATGTAAATGACCAGAATGTCAATGACCCTAACCAAATGCGTGGTGTTGGTGCCATTCGGTTGCCTCCATCTGATGGGAACATCGTGTTCCACATTACAAGCACCATGTTGCAACTATTACAATTGAAAGGTTTGTTTGGTGGGCTGGATCTTGAGGATCCCTATGAGCATATTAGGAATTTTGTTGATGTTTGCGGACCGTTCTCTTTTAAGAACATATCTCAAGAATCGGTCCGGCTGATGTTGTTCCTATTTTCTCTAATGGGAGAAGCGTGCAAGTGGTTGGCTGAGTTGCCAAGAGATTCTATCACTTCATGGGAAGAACTTATTACCGCATTCCAAGTGCGATTTTTCCATGCTTCGAAGATGATGACTCTTTGGGAGAAGATTCAAAGCTTCAAGCGTTTGAAGGGTGAGCCAATCCATGAGACTTGGCCAAAGTTTAAAAAGATGGTGCTGTAATGCCCAACTCATGGATTGCCCGATAATGTACTGGTGGAATGCTTCTACAGAAGCCTCGACTCAATGAACAAGGGAGTGGCAGATCAACTTTCTCCGGGAGGTTTAATGCAGCAGCCTTATCTGATTGCAGCACAACTTCTTGATGGCATGACCAAGATTAACCGGGCATGGTACACCCGTGAAGATCAAGTCTCTCCGCTTACTTACAAATTGACAAAGGAACATATTGAAAAAGATCAAGAGAGAGACCAAAACATGGCAAAGATGATGACCTAGCTAGACATCTTGGCCAAGAACGTAATGGGTGCTGGTACTAAGAGTGTTAATGTTGTCGGTGTTGGTGGTGTAAACCCCGAAGAGGCCAAATTTGAAGCGTTGAACTTTCTACCCAATCAAGGAGGAGGTTATCATACAAACCACCCAAGGCTGGGTGGAAACTAAGGTTGGTACAGAGATGAGGGCTGGAGAGACCATAATAGGGAGTGGCGTGATCGTAATGCCACCTGGAATAAAAGAGAAGGGAAGAAGGATAGGTTTGTTCCTCCCCATGAGCGTCAAAAGCCCAAAGATTCTGAGGGTGGCTGGATTGAGGATATGATCTCGCGTATTCTCAATAAGGTTGAAGGGTCCGATAAAGTTTTGAAGGAAATGAAGGAAGACGTATCAACTCTCAACCAGACGGTGACCTCTCATTCCATATCTATCAAGTAGTTGGAGACCCAAATGGGTCAAATTTTTTCTCATTTAAACCTAAGACAACAAGGGGGGTTGCCTAGTGATACTATGGCAAACCCCAAGAACGAAGCTTGAGTGGGTACTTGCGTCGTGCCACGACATTAACTAAGGCGCTTCTTGGGAGGCAACCCAAGTTTTTATTGCTTTATGTTTGGATTTTCAATAATGGGTGTTAATTGTGCAGGTTGAAGTGTGGAATGTGTTTGAAATATGCAGGTCGACGAGCCATGAGTCCAGTCAGTGACTCGCCGAAGAGGTTGGCTAGCCCGACTTGGACCGACGTTGGACTCACGAAAATATAAGAATGGAGTCTGTAAAACTCGGCGGACCCATGGACGAGTCAGCGAGCCCAACTTTATTCATCGTTTGGACCCCTTAATTCATTGGAGGTCTTGTAAAACTTGTCGAGGTAATTAACCACTCGGCGCGTCGCCGAGTGGTTCGCCAAGGATGACTAATATCGCCAAAGGGCCGTGAACTGAAAGGTTTTAAAAGGCAAAGGTTTAAAATTTCAAACTCTTTCATATTCCCTCACTTTTAGCCTCGTATATTTGCACCCACACTATATAGTTTCTATATTTTTGCATTTCTATCACTTTTTGCTTGTTGATCTCATGCTCGGAATTGGAATACATTGCCGCCTAGTGGTTGGTTTTTCGAGCCCCAAACTCTTAAAGGTTGGTTTTTCGAACCCTGAACTCTTGATAAGTGGTTGAACTCAAATGCATTTGCTTAATTTGTGTTGATGTGTGCTGGGCCTGCTCTGAAATCGTAACTGTGTGCTAGTTTGCCTATTTTAGTTTTGAAATCGTGTTTAAAATGCTTATATTGTTGATTTCCCAAATTTTCATGCTTTAAAGTTAATCATAAATTATTGGGTTGCGTTAAATTGTTGTTGGGTCTCGTCGGGTGAAGTCTGAGTAACCCCAATTGTGCTAAATGACGTAGTTTTCCCAATGATGGAGCATTTGATGTCATTCTTAAGGGCAAAAGTCATCAAATGGCCAATTTTGGTCAAATCGGGGGAAATATGAGTACCCATGTGGCATGGGTTGTATGGGTCTGAGTTTAATTGATGAAGTGTGTGGTTTGATTTTGTTTTCGGGGGCTGCGGGCTTGAATTTGGGAACCCGGGTTGAAATTTGGCACGTTGGGTAGTTTGGCGAGCTGGGTCGAGCACGTAGAACCGTTCGGCGATTCGCCAACGTCCCTCTAGATTGCCCTTAATTTTGTGTTTTAGCTGTGTAGAGTGTGTAACTTTCAGCGAGAAGCCTGACCTCACCGAGTTCACTCGGCGACTTGTCGAAAGTCTCCTTTGATCGCCCTTTCTGCTCCCCTAACCCCTAAAACAGACTGTATCTTTCTGCGGGCTAGTCTGAGCTCGCCGATTGATGTCGGAGATTCGCCGAAAGGCCTTACATATCGTTGACCTGTCTTTTTTTGGAGAAATTTTTGAGATAGTCCTTTCGGCGATCCCGATCTGGCTTACCTAAGTGACTCAGTGACTCGCCTATCGGTTCGGCGAGTCTTTTTGCAACTTAACATTCTGCATTTTTCTTGAATTGTTTCTAACTATATGGATGTATTTTGCAGATATGGCTAGGAACAACTTGGATGACAGTGGTATGCCGCCCCGCAAATGAGCACGGGGCAAAGTGATTAATGAGGGAGCAACTGCTCCTTCTAAAAAAGGTAAGCAAGCACCTCCAAATGGAGGCAAGGGCAATGGAAAAATGCCCGTAGCGGAGAGATCGGAGCACATTTCTGGTAGTGATGGGGAGTCTGATCACTCTCAAGTCTCATTCTTAGAGCCTGATGATGACCAACCAATACAGACCAGGCGGGCTCAGATCCGTGCCTAAGTTCATCAGGATCCGTCTAAGATCCCAAAGCCTAGCCCTCCTACTGCTGATACTGTGCCAGCTTTGACACAAACGGTGGTTACAGCGCCACCAGTTCAGGGTCCTCCTCCCCGGATACTCAACAGGCTAAAGGCCGAGGGATTGAGGACAGTTCTTAAGGAGAAGCAACTGTCTACAGATGGAGTGGTGGACAGGTACCCTCTGGTGTGGGACAAACTCTGATGCTTATCGTGACCAACGACACTAACCTACGGTATGAGTGTCTACGATCGTCGATAGTATAGTAACCCAACTAAAGGTTGGGGTCGTGTCCCAAGGGAGTGATTTTGAGAATTGATAGAAAATAAATTAAGCTCTAACTAGTCGTAGCTAAAGATATTAACGAGTAAAATCATAGTAAATTAAAGAGGGTGAACACGAAAGTGTCAAATATCGATTTGGGGTTTTTGTCACAATTAGTAAAAATAGCAAAAAATTAACAAGAAAATCAAGTTTGGGGAAAT
The DNA here is from genome assembly GCF_000226075.1 of Solanum tuberosum. Taxonomy (NCBI): domain Eukaryota; kingdom Viridiplantae; phylum Streptophyta; class Magnoliopsida; order Solanales; family Solanaceae; genus Solanum; species Solanum tuberosum. Next base: position 111,078 of record NW_006239134.1, on the reverse strand, counting down.
GTTCTTGGGGTGTGACTGCAATACAAGTTGAGATAAGTAGTTGGGTACATGCTTTTGAAAGGAAATTTGTAAGATAAAAGTGACTAGGCTAAGCTTTAAATGGAAATAAGTTCCCTCTCGAGCAACTTACCCCGTTTCAAATGCGTTCCTCTCGAACACCTTTTTGCCGCATGAAGACCAGCCTGTGCCCTACTCCACTCACTCTCTTGAGCTGAGTGTTAGGATATGGGACTAAGGCTCACCCTCTCGG